>NW_027397077.1:33543362-33678739 GCF_003265705.2 Callorhinus ursinus | reverse complement strand
CAATTTCTTTCATGAGTATTTTATAGTTTTCTGAGTACAGATCCTTTGCCTCTTTGGTTAGATTTATTCCTAGGTATCTAATGGTTTTGGGTGCAATTGTAAATGGGATAGACTCCTTGATTTGTCTCTCTTCTGTCTTGTTGTTGGTGTATAGGAATGCCACTGATTTCTGTGCATTGATTTTATATCCTGCTACTTTACTGAATTCCTGTATGAGTTCTAGCAGTTTTGGGGTGGAGTCTTTTGGGTTTTCCACGTACAGTATCATATCATCTGCAAAGAGTGAGAGTTTGACTTCCTCTTTGCCGATTTGGATGCCTTTGATTTCTTTTTGTTGTCTGATTGCTGTGGCTAGGACTTCTAATACTATGTTGAATAGCAGTGGTGAGAGTGGACATCCCTGCCGCGTTCCTGACCTTAGGGGAAAGGCTCTCAGCCTTTCCCCATTGAGAATGATACTCGCTGTAGGTTTTTCATAGATGGCTTTTATGATATTGAGGTATGTACCCTCTATCCCTATACTCTGAAGAGTTTTGATCAAGAAAGGATGTTGTACTTTGTCAAATGCTTTTTCTGCATCTATTGAGAGGATCATATGATTCTTGTTCTTTCTTTTGTTAATGTATTGTATCACGTTGATTGATTTGCGGATGTTGAACCAGCCTTGCAGCCCAGGAATAAATCCCACTTGGTCATGGTGAATAATCCTTTTAATGTACTGTTGGATCCTATTGGCTAGTATTTTGGTGAGAATTTTTGCATCCATGTTCATCAAGGATATTGGTCTGTAATTCTCTTTTTTGATGGGGTCTTTGTCTGGTTTTGGGATCAAGGTAATGCTGGCCTCATAAAATGAGTTTGGAAGTTTCCCTTCCATTTCTATTTTTTGGAACAGTTTCAGGAGAATAGGTATTAATTCTTCTTGAAATGTCTGATAGAATTCCCCCGGGAAGCTGTCTGGCCCTGGGCTTTTGTTTCTTGGGAGATTTTTGATGACTGCTTCAATTTCCTTAGTGGTTATAGGTCTGTTCAGGTTTTCTATTTCTTCCTGGTTCAATTTTGGTAGTTGATACATCTCTAGGAATGCACCCATTTCTTCCAGGTTATCTAATTTGCTGGCATAGAGTTGCTCATAATATGTTCTTATAATTGTTTGTATTTCTTTGGTGTTGGTTGTGATCTCTCCTCTTTCATTCGTGATTTTGTTGATTTGGGTCATTTCTCTTTTCTTTTTGATCAGTCTGGCCAGGGGTTTATCAATCTTGTTAATTCTTTCAAAGAACCAGCTCCTAGTTTCGTTGATCTGTTCTACTGTTCTTTTGGTTTCTAGTTCATTGATTTCTGCTCTGATCTTTATGATTTCTCTTCTCCTGCTGGGTTTAGGCTTTATTTGCTGTTCTTTCTCCAGCTCCTTTAGGTGTAGGATTAGGTTGTGTATTTGAGACCTTTCTTGTTTCTTGAGAAAGGCTTGTATTGCTATATACTTTCCTCTCAGGACCGCCTTTGCTGTATCCCAAAGATTTTGAACAGTTGTGTTTTCATTTTCATTGGTTTCCATGAATTTTTTTAATTCTTCTTTAATTTCTTGGTTGACCCATTCATTCTTTAGTAGGATGATCTTTAGCCTCCATGTATTTGAGTTCTTTCCAACTTTCCTCTTGTGGTTGAGTTCTAGTTTCAAAGCACTGTGGTCTGAAAATATGCAGGGAATGATCCCAATCTTTTGGTACCGATTGAGACCTGATTTGTGACCTAGGATGTGATCAATTCTGGAGAATGTTCCATGGGCACTAGAGAAGAATGTGTATTCCGTTGCTTTGGGATGGAATGTTCTGAATATGTCTGTGAAGTCCATTTGGTCCAGTGTGTCATTTAAAGTCTTTATTTCCTTGTTGATCTTTTGCTTAGATGATCTGTCCATTTCAGTCAGGGGGGTGTTAAAGTCCCCCACTATTATTGTATTGTTGTCAATGTGTTTCTTTGCTTTTGTTATTAATTGCCTTATATAATTGGCTGCTCCCATGTTCGGGGCATAGATATTTACAATTGTTAGATCTTCTTGTTGGATAGACCCTTTAAGTAGGATATAGTGTCCTTCCTCATCTCTTATTACAGTCTTTGTTTTAAAATCTAGTTTGTCTGATATAAGGATTGCCACCCCAGCTTTCTTTTGGTGTCCATTAGCATGGTAAATGGTTTTCCACCCCCTCACTTTCAATCTGGGGGTGTCTTTGCGTCTAAAATGAGTCTCTTGCAGACAGCATATTGATGGGTCTTGTTTTTTAATCCAATCTGATAGCCTGTGTCTTTTGATTGGGGCATTGAGCCCATTTACATTCAGGGTAACTATTGAAAGGTATGAATTTAGTGCCATTGTATTACCTGTAAGGTGACTGTTAACTGTCTGTTGTCTGTGTTCGTTTCTGCTCTTTGCTGCTTTTAGGTTCTCTCTTTGCTTAGAGGACCCCTCTCAATATTTCTTGGAGGGCTGGTTTCGTGTTTGCAAATTCCTTTAGTTTTTGTTTGTTCTGGAAGCTTTTTATCTCTCCTTCTATTTTCAGTGATAGCCTAGCTGGATATAGTATTCTTGGCTGCATATTTTTCTCGTTTAGTGCTCTGAAGATATCTTGCCAGTCCTTTCTGGCCTGCCACGTCTCTGTGGATAGGTCCGTTGCCAATCTAATGTTTCTACCATTGTAGGTTACATATCTCTTCTCTCGAGCTGCTTTCAGGATTTTCTCTTTGTCTCTGAGACTCATAAGTTTTACTATTAGATGTCGGGGTGTTGACCTATTTTTATTGATTTTGAGAGGGGTTCTCTGTGCCTCCTGGATTTTAATGCCTGTTTCCTTCCTCACATTAGGGAAGTTTTCTGCTATAATTTGCTCCAACATACCTTCTGCCCCCCTCTCTCTCTCTTCTTCTTCTTCTGGGATCCCAATTATTCTAATGTTGTTTCGTCTTATCGTATCACTTATCTCTCGAATTCTGCCCTCGTGATCCTGTAGTTGTTTCTCTCTCTTTTTCTCAGCCTCTTTATTTTCCATCATTTGGTCTTCTATATCGCTGATTCTCTCTTCTGCCTCATTTATCCTAGCAGTTAGTGCCCCCATTTTTGATTGCACCTCATCAATAGCCTTTTTGATTTCGATTTGGTTAGATTTTAGTTCTTTTATTTCTCCAGAAAGGGTTTCTCTAATAACTTCCACGCTTTTTTGAAGCCCAGCTAGTATCTTTAAAGTCATGATTCTGAACTCTAGGTCCGACATCATACTAATGTCTGTATTGAGTAGGTCCCTGGCTGATGGTAGTACCTCTTGTTCTTTTTGCTGAGGTGATTTCTTTAGTCTTGTCATTTTGTCCGGAGGAGAATAGATGAATGAGAGAACGAAATGCTAACAGGTTTACAACGTCCCCAGCAAATATACTGTATACAAATCAGAAAAGACCTGAAACCAGGGGAAAAGAAAGGGAAAGAAAGAAAAAAGAAAGAGAAAAAAGAAAAAAAAAGATAAAAACAAAAACAAAACAATACAAAAAAAGCAGAATATGATCAAATATGATCAGGCTAGTGCATAGATCAGTGCCACACACTAGATTTTGGGCGTATTTTGGTCTGTTAGAAAAAAGTGCCTCCTAAAATTTTAAAGGAAGAAAGACATATATGTACAAAATAAGGGTTGATACAATGAAGGGATGGAAGATGACTGTAAAGATGAAAATTATAAAAGGTTTTATAAAAGGACTTGGTAAGATAAGTTGTTTGAAAAAAGAAAGAAGATTTAAGAAAAGAAAAAAAAAAAGGAAAAAGGGAGAGAATGTGATCAGGCAGGAGACTAGAACAAAGCCATACACTAGTGATTTAGGGTATATTTTGATCTGTTAGAAGAAACTGTACCTCAAAATTTTAAAGAGAGAACAACTTATATATATATGCCAAAAATAAGGGTAACTACTATGAAGGGATAAAATATGACTCTAAAAATGAAAAATGAAAAATGTTTTTTTTTTTTTAAAAAGGGATTGATAAGATGTTGGTTAAAAAAAGGGAAAAAGAAAAATAAAAAAAACAGTCAACAAAAATTAACTGATGAAATAATGAATCATGGTTAAAAAAAAAAAAAAAAAAAAAGCCATGAATCTATGTGCAGTATTCCCCTAGCGCTGGAGTTCTCCCATTCTCTTTGATCGATCAACTTGGTATTGGCTTGCTGGCTGTTCGTGCTGATCTTCTGGGGGAGGGGCCTGTTGCTGTGGTTTCCAAATGTCTTTGCCGGAGGCGGAATTGCCCCGCCCTTGTCGGTCCGGGCTAAGGAAGCTGCTCCGGTTTGCTCTCAGGAGCTTTTGTTCCCTGCAAGCTCTCCGTACAGCCTTGGAGGACCAGGGCAGAAATGGTGGCCTCCCAATCTCCACCCGGAGGAGCCGAGAACTCGGGGCCCCGCTCCTCAGTGTGCCCCCAGAGAAAAGCAGTCACTCCCATCTCCCCGGTCTCCGGCCGCGCCCCGTGCTCACCCGGCCTGTGACCGAGCGTTGCTATCTCTGGCACCTGACCCCGCGCAGAGTCTCCAAACCCAGCAGATCCCTGCAGTGCGTTCCCGCACCGCTCCTCCCCGGGAAGGAAGGGGAGTCTCCCTGGATCTGCCGCCTGCTGGGTCCCTGCTGGAGGAGCCGTGCCCCGACTGGGCCGCGGGTCACAGTCTATGGCAACCCCGAGCTGAGAGCCCGCGACTCTGCTCCATCTCTGCAGCCGGCTTCCCCGCTCCGATACCTGGGAGCTCTGGCGCACTCAGGCACCCCCGGTCTCTCTGTGACCCCGAGGGTCCTGAGACCACACTGTCCCGGGAGGATTCCACCCCCCGCTTAGCCACTGCAGCGACGTCCCTCCGCGGAGCCAACTTCTAAAAGGTCCGATTTTGTGCTCCGCGGCTCTAGCACTTGCCAGAAGCGGCCGGCGGAGGCCCCTCCCCCACCGTCTATCCTCCCGAATATCGCCTCGGATTCACTTCTCCGCACGTCCTACCTTCCAGAAAGTGGTCACTTTTCTGTTCAGAGAGTTGTTGCTACTCTCTTCTTCGGTCTCCTGTTGAGTTCGTAGGTGTTCAGAATGGTTTGATCCCTATTCAGCTGAATTCCTGAGACCAGACGAAATCTAGGTCTCCTACTCCTCCGCCATCTTGCTCCGCCCCCCCAAAGATCATCTTTATTATTTACCTCCTAGTTGCCTAATAAAAATTGCAGTTATATTTTAAACTTTAAATATAGGAATCATTTTTGTTAGTGAAACAAAATTAAAGTTATCTCTTAGAAAGGTAGACTAAATAAAAAGGCTATTTCTAAATAAAATACAATTTAGATAAATTGCAGTGCAATCTTATCTATCTAGGACTAACATGCACCTTAAAAGTTTTCTGTAGAGTTTTAGGTTTAAGGGGACACAATTTAAATTGTGTAATATTCAAATTGTTATAATGGAGAGGAACTATATTTTAATGGTGTTTTATTACTTTAAATGATATTTAAATGAGGATAATGAAGACCATATTTGAAAACAAGCCCAGCAAATGAGATTCATTTTCTTGGAGAATTAAGCAACTTTAAGTAGTAAGCTTCAGTAACTTGGCATAAAATGTGCAGCTTCTATTTGCTTCAGGGCTTTTAAGTCTCCAAAATCTAACTAGCACCCATGTTAGCACTCAAGAGAAAATTCTGGGTTAAGAAGTATTACCATCAGCATGTGGCTGGTAATTCAGTACCATTCCAAATGCTCACAGGAGTGATAGAAATCAATCAGAATGGCTTACTGAGCAGGTGTTCTGTGTAAGGTCTTGGGGATCATGGGGCAGGAAACGGCATTCTTGGTGAAGGGGAAGATGTATGCAAAGCAGTGGTGTCCTGAGTCAATTGTCAGCATTTCTTTCTAAATCCAAGTTTAGAAACATCATATCAGTAGCTTAAAATTGGTCCTGGTGGGTGTATTTACACCCCAGAAATTAGTGAACTTTACAAATGAGGGCTTTATGTTTTTGGAGAGCTGGCTATTAAATATTTACCAGCACACCACACAGAGGAGCTTGAATAAGTACATGAAGCAGGAACTATTTCATTTTGAATGGGATTTAAGATCTGCCAAGCTAGGAATGGAAATCAAGACAGAAAGGTTGGATGGGGCAATGCCTGGGTGGCTCAGTTGGTTAAGCATCTGCCTTTGGCTTGGGTCATGATCCCAGGGTCCTGGGATTGAGTCCTGCATCAGGCTTCTCGCTCAGCAGGGAGCCTACTTCTCTCTCTCCCTCTGCCTGCCACTCCCCCTGCTTGTGCTCTCTCTCTCTCTTCCCCTGACGAATAAATAAAATCTTAAAAAAAAAAAAAAAAGGTTGGATGGTACCTAGATATGGAGGGCCTTTAATGCTTCACTAAGGAGCTTTTTTTCATTTATTATCCTGTTCAAGACCTAGCAGAAAACAGATGGTACATTCAAAAACAGTGACTAAAGCAAGTTTTAAAAAGGGACCATTTACAAGGCATGGACAAGGTTAAGGTAGATTCACAGACGATGGCCAAACACCCCCGAGCTAGCTGCTTCAAGAAGCAAAAGCCAACGAGAAGCCAGACAGCAAAGGACCCACTGATGCAGGCCATTCAAGTCTGATGCCCAGAGTACAAAGAAAAGTGGAGAAGGGCAGGATGGCTCTGGAAGGGTATAGAAAATATCCAGCACAATCCCACAGCAAGTGGAGATCACTAAATGTCTTGTAATGGGAGCTATGGGCTCATTTCTGTTATTTAGAAAAATTTATCCATCAGCTATGTGTAAGACAGACTGGAGAGGGAACATGATGGATACAGGGACACCCATTAAGAAGCACTCACAATAAGCTAAATAAGAGGTAATGGAACTGGGGTTTTGGCAATAAGAACAGAGAAGGGTCATATTTAGGAAACAATGGAAACTTACAAGTGGAGAGGTAACTATTAGATATTACACTTGACTAGATGTAGAAATGGGGGAGGGAAGAGAAAAAAATAATATCAAGGTATTTAGCCTGTTTGACTTTGATGATAGTGGTTGCCAAAACCAGATAGGAGCATGCAAGAGCAAGAGCAAGAGCTCACTTTGAAAGTGGGCTGAGTTTCCATTTGTGTAATTAGAGGGTGGAAAGAGAAAGGTTAGAGCACACTTTCCTCCAGTTTTCTCCCTGCTGGGCCAGTTTATGGTGGATTTGTTCCTCTGCAGAAGGCTATGGTATATTCCCCTACAGCCACAGCTCATTCTGGATCCGAGAAACCACTGCATCCCTTTGACCCTACAGTGATGTGATTCTTAGGGTGAAAACAGCCAGCAAGCATTTGGAACAAAATTAAAGTTATCTCTTAGAAAGGTAGACTAAATAAAAAGGCTATTTCTAAATAAAATACAATTTAAATTGCAGTGCAATCTTATCTATCTAGGACTAACATGCATCTTAAAAGTTTTCTGTAGAGTTTTAGGTTGAAGGGGACTCAATTTAGATTGTGGAATGTTCAAATTGTTATAATGGAGAGGAAATATATTTTAATGCCAGTTGGGAGTGAAGTTATAGAGAAGTTGGATGTTTTTCTCATGAAGGCCTAGTGTAGAAGGCTTAAGATCTCAAGAGGCATAGAGAGAAAATGAAAGGGCTCAGGGGAGCCAGAGATGTACTAACATAAAACACAGTAGAAGGTGAAGGTTAAGTCTGCATCTTACTGAAAAGTAAGTGGCTATCTCCACCATTTCCTTTGATAACTACTTGGTGATAGTGTCTGGATTTAGTTATATGTCAATACAAAGATGGAGCTAAAACAGATTATTACACAGCCATGCATTAGCAATTCAGTGTTGAAATGATCTCTGTATTATGAACCATAATAACTGAGATGAGGCAGAAAAGTAGATCTCTCCATGGAGGACAAATCAATAACAACTAGGTTTTATGGTCATTAGTGTCCTAATGAAATTACTTACCATCTAAATCTCTTCGAGGGTCTTGAACATTCAACATCCTTCACCTCTTTTATGTTAACACCAGCCAGATGTGGCTAAGTGCAATTTACATAATGGAGATCATGAACAAAAATATTTCATACATGAAACATTTGCATGCCAAGCAAGAGGGATTTTTTTAAAGGTATCCCCAAACTAGTACTAAAAAAAATTATGTCTGTGGGCAAGACAGGTGATGTGCTATATCAATTAGCCAGTACCTTAATCAGGGGTTCATCTACAATAAAAGGGAAATGTATTACAAGGGGAGAAATAGGCAATAGAAAGCAAATAATAAAAGAAGGTAAACTAAGTTACTAGACCGTATGTGTCACTTTCACATACATTATATCTAAGAGTCACACAGAAAATGACGGAGAGATTTTCTTCTTCATGTGCCGTTTAGCTCTTGGAGTTTGGCATGTGCCACTCCAAACATTCCAGGCACTAGCTTGCCACCCAACCAGCCAAGGGCCCTTGCTTATGTGCTTTGTTTCTCCAGACATTCAAGCCTTCTGTAATCTTCCCCCTTCTATGACTAGATTCAAAACATCCCATCCCTTCCATGCATAATGCACACTCTCCTTTCGTGGAATTTCATACTAACTAGCAATTCTGTTTTCTCTGAACTCCAAGTATACCTTGGAGGAAGGGGCAAAGGAAGGTCTGAGATTAATGATCTCCCTTTTTTTCTATTCTAAGCCACACTGGTCTTCTCTCTCTTCCTCAAACCCATCAAGCTCCTTCCAATGGCCAGGGCTTGGCTGGCAAAGGTCTTCTCTTGCATACCCCATGCCTGAGCAACTCGCTTATACTTGAGATTTTGATTGAAATGTCACTTCCTTAGGAAGGATTTCTCTTAGAATCCTCCATGTAGAGGGGCGGAGCAAGATGGCGGAGGAGTAGGAGACGTGGATTTCGTCTGGTCTCAGGAATTCACTGAATAGGGAACAAACCATTCTCAACACCTACGAACTCGACAGGAGACGGAAGAAGAGAGTAGCAAAAACTCTCTGAACAGAGAAGCGACCACTTACTGGAAGGTAGGACATGCGGAGAAGTGAATCAGAGGGCGATATTCGGGAGGATAGACGGCGGGGGAGGGGCCTCCATCGGCTGCTTCTGGCAAGTGATAGAGCCACAGAGCACAAAATCAGAACTTTTAGAAGTCGGCTCCACTGAGGGACGCAGCTCCAGTGGCTAAGCTGGGGGTGGAAACCTCACGGGACAGTGTGGTCTCAGGACCCTCGGTGTCAAGAAAGACTGGGGGTGCCTGAGTGCGGCAGAGCTCCCAGGTACCGGAGCGGGGAAGCCGGCTGCAGAGACGGAGCCGAGGCGCAGGCTCTCAGCTCGGGGTTGCCATAAACTGTGATCCGCGGCCCAGTCGGGCCACTGCTCCTCCAGCAGGGACCCAACAAGAGGCAGATCCGGGGAGACTCCCCTATCTCCCCCGGGGAGGAGTGGCGCGGGAGCACACTGCAGGGATCTGCTGGGTTTGGAGACTCCACAAGGGTCGGGAGCCAGAGATAGAAACGCTCGGTCACAGGCCAGGTGAGCACGGAGTGCGGCCGGAGACTGGGGACATGGGAGTGACTGTTTTTCTCTGGGGGTGCACTGAGGAGCAGGGCCCTGAGTTCTCGGCTCCTCCGGGTGGAG
Organism: Callorhinus ursinus; assembly: GCF_003265705.2. NCBI lineage: Eukaryota > Metazoa > Chordata > Mammalia > Carnivora > Otariidae > Callorhinus > Callorhinus ursinus. The sequence continues at coordinate 33,669,081 of NW_027397077.1, read as the reverse complement.
ATTGGGAGGCCACCATTTTCACTCTGGTCCTCCAAAGCTGTACCGAGAGCTTGCAGGGAACAAAAGCTCCCGAGAGCAAACCCGAGCAGATGGCTTAGCCGGGACCAAAAAGGGCGGGGCAATTCCACCTCCAGCAAAGACATTTGGGAACCACGGCAACAGGCCCCTCGCCCAAAAGATCAGCGCGAACAGCCAGCAAACCAAGACCAAGTCTACCGATCAAGGAGAACGGGAGAACTCCAGCGCTAGGGGAAGACTGCACATAGAATTCATGGCTTTTTTAATCATGATTCATTAGTTATTCAAAGTTAATTTTTTAACTATTTTTTAAAATTTTTCTTTTTCCCTTTTTCAACCAACATCTTATCAATCCCTTAAAAAAAACATTTTTTTTCTATTTTAGAGTCATATTTTATCCCTTCATAGTAGTTACCCTTATTTTTGGCATATATATATATAAGTTGTTCTCTCTTTAAAATTTTAAGATACAGTTTCTTCTAACAGATCAAAAGATACCCTAAATCACTGGTGTATGGCTTTGTTCTAGTCTCCTGCCTGATCACATTCTCTCCGTTTTTTTTTTTTAAATCTTCTTTCTTTTTTCAAACAACATCTTATCAATTCCTTTTATAAAATCTTTTATAATTTTCATCTTTACAGTCATCTTCCATCTCTTCATTGTATCAACCCTTATTTTGTACATATATAAGTCTTTCGTCCTTTAAAATTTTAGGAGGCACTTTCTTCTAACAGACCAAAATATGCCCCAAATCAAGTGTGTGGCACTGATCTATGCACTAGCCTGATGATATTTGATCATATTCTGTTTTTTTTTTGTTTTGTTCTGTTTTTGTTTATCTTTTTCTTTTTTTTTTCTCCTCTTTTTTCTTTCTTTCCCTTTCTTTTCCCCTGGTTTCAGGTCTTTTCTGATTTGTATAGAGTATATTTGCTGGGGACGTTGTTAACCTGTTAGCATTTTGTTCTCTCATTCATCTATTGCCTTCTGGACAAAGTGACAAGATGAAAAAAATCACCTCAGCAAAAAGAACAAGAGGTAGTACCGTCTGCCAGGGACCTACTCAATACGGACATTAGTACGATGTCAGACCTAGAGTTCAGAATCATGACTTTAAAGATACTAGCTGGACTTGAAAAAAGCATGGAAGTTATTAGAGAAACCCTTTCTGGAGAAATAAAAGAACTAAAATCTAACCAAGTCGAAATCAAAAAGGCTATTAATGAGGTGCAATAAAAAATGGGGGCACTAACTGCTAGGATAAATGAGGCAGAAGAGAGAATCAGCGATATAGAAGACCAAATGATGGAAAATAAAGAGGCTGAGAAAAAGAGAGATAAACAACTACAAGATCACGAATTTGAGAGATAAGCGATACGATAAGACGAGACAACATTAGAAAAATTGGGATCCCAGAAGAAGAAGAAAGAGAGAGAGGGGCAGAAGGTATACTGGAGCAAATTATAGCAGAGAAGTTCCCTATTGTGGGGAAGGAAACAGGCATCAAAATGTTGTTCCCTTCACAAAAATGTTCCCTTCCTGGGAAGCACAGAGAACCCCTCACAAAATCAATAAAAACAGGTCAACACCCCGACATCTAATAGTAAAACTTACGAGTCTCAGAGACAAAGAGAAAATCCTGAAAGCAGCTCATGAGAAGAGATCTGTAACCTACAATGGTAGAAACATTAGATTGGCAACAGACCTATCCACAGAGACCTGGCAGGCCAGAAAGGACTGGCATGATATCTTCAGAGCACTAAACGCGAAAAATATGCAGCCAAGAATACTATATCCAGCTAGGCTGTCATTGAAAATTGAAGGAGAGATAAAAAGCTTCCAGGACAAACAAAAACTAAAGGAATTTGCAAACACGAACCCAGCCCTCCAAGAAATACTGAAAGGGGTCCTCTAAGCAAAGAGAGAGCCTAAAAGCAGCATAGATCAGAAAGGAACACAGACAATATACAGTAATAGTGACCTTTCTTTCAATAGTTCCCCTGAATGTAAATGGGTTAAATGCCCCAATCAAAAGACACAGGCTATCAGATTGGATTAAAAAACAAGACCCATCGATATGCTGTCTGCAAGACACTCATTTTAGAACCAAAGACGCCCCCAGATTGAAAGTGAGGGGGTGGAAAACCATTTACCATGCTAATGGACACCAAAAGAAAGCTGGGGTGGCAATCCTTATATCAGACAAATTAGATTTTAAACCAAAGACGGTAATAAGAGATGAGGAAGGACACTATATCCTACTTAAAGGGTCTATCCAACAAGAAGATCTAACAACTGTAAATTTCTATGCCCCTAATATGGGAGCAACCAATTTTATAAGGAAATTAATAACAAAAGCAAAGAAACACATTTACAACAATACAATAATAGTGGGGGACTTTAACATCCCCCTGACTGAAATGGACAGATCATCAAAGCACAAGATCAACAAGGAAATAAAGACTTTAAATGACACACTGGAACAAATAGACTTCACAGACATCTTCAGAACATTCCATCCAAAGCAATGGAATACACATTCTTCTCTAGTGCCCATGAAACATTCTCCAGAATTGATCACATCCTAGGTCACAAATCAGGTCTCAACCGGTACCAAAAGATTGGGATCATTCCCTGCATATTTTCAGACCACAGTGCTTTGAAACTAGAACTCAATCACAAGAGGAAAGTCGGAAAGAACTCAAATACATGGAGGCTAAAGAGCATCCTACTGAAGAATGAATGGGTCAACCAGGAAATTAAAGAAGAATTAAAAAAATTCATGGAAACCAATGAAAATGAAAACACAACTGTTCAAAATCTTTGGGATACAGCAAAGGCAGTCCTAAGAGGAAAGTATATAGCAATACAAGCCTTTCTCAAGAAACAAGAAAGGTCTCAAATACACAACCTAATCCTACACCTAAAGGAGCTAGAGAAAAAACAGCAAATAAAGCCTAAACCCAGCAGGAGAAGAGAAATCATAAAGATCAGAGCAGAAATCAATGAAATAGAAACCAAAAGAACAGTAGAACAGATCAACGAAACTGGGAGCTGATTCTTTGAAAGAATTAACAAGATTGATAAACCTCTGTCCAGACTTATCAAAGAGAAAAGAGAAATGACCGAAATCAACAAAATTATGAATGAAAGAGGAGAGATCACAACCAACACCAAAGAAATACAAACAATTATAAGAACATATTATGAGCAGCTCTATGCCAGCAAATTAGATAACCTGGAAGAAATGGATGCATTCCTAGAAATGTATCAACTACCAAAATTGAACCAGGAAGAAATAGAAAACCTGAACAGACCTATAACCACTAAGGAAATTGAAGCAGTCATCAAAAATATCCCAAGAAACAAAAGCCCAGGGCCAGATGGCTTCCCAGGGGAATTCTACCAAACATTTAAAGAAGAATTAATACCTATTCTCCTGAAACTATTCCAAATAATAGAAATGGAAGGAAAACTTCCAAGCTCATTTTATGAGGCCACCATTACCTTGATCCCAAAACCAGACAAAGACCCCATCAAAAAGGAGAATTACAGACCAATATCCTTGATGAACATGGATGCAAAAATTCTCACCAAAATACTAGCCATTAGGATCCAACAGTACATAAAGGATTATTCACCATGACCAAGTGGGATTTGTTCCTGGGCTGCAAGGTTGGTTCTACATCTGCAAATCAATCAACATGATACAATACATTAACAAAGGAAAGAACAAGAATCATATGATCCTGTCAATAGATGCAGAAAAAGCATTTGACAAAGTACAGCATCCTTTCTTGATCAAAACTCTGTTCAGAGTATAGGGATAGAGGGTACCTACCTCAATATCATAAAAGCCATCTATGAAAAACCTACAGCCAATATCATTCTCAATGGGGAATAGCTGAGAGCTCCTCCCCTAAGGTCAGGAACGCGGCAGGGATGTCCACTATCACCACTGCTATTCAACATAGTATTAGAAGTCCTAGCCACAGCAATCAGACAACAAAAAGAAATCAAAGGCATCCAAATTGGCAAAGAGGAAGTCAAACTCTCACTCTTTGCAGATGATATGATGCTGTATGTGGAAAACCCAAAAGACTCCACCCCAAAACTGCTAGAACTCATATAGGAATTCAGTAAAGTAGCAGGATATAAAATCAGTGCACAGAAATCAGTGGAATTCCTATACACCAACAACAAGACAGAAGAGAGACAAATTATGGAGTCGATCTCATTTACAATTGCACCCAAAACCATAAGATACCTAGGAAAAAGTTTAACCAAAGAGGCAAAGGATCTGTACTCAGAAAACTATAAAATACTCATGAAAGAAATTGAAGAAGACACAAAGAAATGGAAAAACGTTCCATGCTCATGAATTGGAAGAACATACATTTGAAGATGTCAATGCTTCCTAGAGCAATCTGCACATTCAATGCAATCCCCATCAAAATACCATCCACTTTTTTCAAAGAAATGGAACAAATAATCCTAAAATTTGTATGGAACCAGAAGAGACCCCGAATAGCCAGAGGAATATTGAAAAGGAAAAGCAAAGCTGGTGGCATCACAATTCCAGACTTCCAGCTCTATTACAAAGCTGTCATCATCAAGACAGTATGGTACTGGCACAAAAACAGATACATAGATCAATGGAACAGAATCAAGAGCCCAGAAATGGACCCTCAACTCTATGGTCAACTCATCTTTGACAAAGCAGGAAAGAATGTCCAATGGCAAAAAGTCTCTTCAACAAATGGTGTTGGGAAAATTGGACAGCCACAGGCAGAAGAATGAAACTGGACCATTTCCTTACACCACACACAAAAATAGACTCCAAATGGTTGAAAGACCTAAACGTGAGACAGGAGTCTATCAAAATCCTAAAGGACAACACAGGCAGCAACCTCTTCAACCTCAGCCACAGCAACTTCTTCCTAGAAACATCGCCAAAGGCAAGGGAAGCAAGGGCAAAAATGAACTATTGGGATTTCATCAAGATAAAAAGCTTTTGCACAGCAAAAGAAACAGTCCACAAAACCAAAAGACAACCGACAGAATGGGAGAAAATATTTGCAAATGACATATCAGATAAAGGGCTAGTATACAAAATCTATAAAGAACTTATCAAACTCAACACCCAAAGAACAAATAATCCAATCAAGAAATGGGCAGAAGACATGAACAGACATTTCTCCAAAGAAGACATCCAAATGGCCAACATACACATGAAAAAGTGCTCAACATCGCTCGGCATCACGGAAATCCAAATTAAAACCTCAATGAGATACCACCTCACACCAGTCAGAATGGCTAAAATTAACAAGTCAGGAAACGACAGATGTTGGTCAGGATGTGGAGAAAGGGGAACCCTCCTACACTGTTGGTGGGAATGCCAGCTGGTGCAACCCCTCTGGAAAACAGTACGGAGGTTCCTCAAACAGTTGAAAATAGAGCCACAATACGATCCAGCAATTGCACTACTGGGTATTTACTACAAAGATACAAATGTAAGGATCCGAAGGGGTACGTGCACCTCAATGTTTATAGCAGCAATGTCCACAACTGCCAAACTGTGGAAAGAGTCAAGATGTCCATCGACAGATGAATGGATAAAGAAGATGTGATATATATACACAATGGAATATTATGCAGCCATCAAAAGGAATGAGATCTTGCCATTTGCAACGACGTGGATGGAACTGGAAGGTGTTACGCTGAGTGAAATAAGTTAATCAGAGAAAGACATGTATCATATGACCTCACTGATAGGAGGAATTCTTAATCTCAGGAAACAAACTGAGGGTTGTTGGAATGGTGGGGATGGGAGGGAGGGGGTGGCTGGTTGATAGACATTGTGGAGGGTATGTGCTGTGGTGAGCGCTCTGAATTGTGCAAGACTGTTGAATCACGGATCTGTACTTCTGAAACAAATAATGCAATACATGTTAAGAAAAAAAAAGAAGAAGATAGCAGGAGGGGAAGAATGGAGGGGAGTAAGTTGGAGGGGGAGACCAACCATGAGAGACGATGGACTCTGAGAAACAAACTGAGGGTTCTAGAGGGGAGGGGGAATGGGTTAGCCTGGTGATGGGTATTAAAGAGGGCACATTCTGTGTGGAGCACTGGGTGTTATGCACAAACAATGAATCATGGAACACTACATCAAAAGCTAATGATGTAATGTATGATGATTAACATAACAATAAAAAATTTTAAAAAAAGAATCCTCCATGTAATATTCTCTTCTGGCCTTATGTACTTCTCTTTCACTGGACTTAACACAGTCATACTTCCACATTTACTTGTGTAATTGGATTAATGCTGTTACCCCCATCAGATGGCAATCCCCACATAGGAATGGACCACATTTCATCTGTTTTGCTTGCCACTGTATCACCAACTCACAGAAAAAGATCTGCACTGAGGTCATGGTGTTGATATCTGCCAAATAACTGAAATGAATTAACTGTCACGTTCTAAGCACTGTCTCAAGTGCTTTCCCACATATTCTCATAGCAACCCTGTGGGTTCATATTATTCCCCCATTCTATAGATAAGAGAGCTTGGGGGTTAAAAAAATTGAGTCTTTTGGCCAAGATCACACAGCTAGCATGTAATAGAGTTGAAATTCATACCCAGACCCATCTCATCTGAGCTCTGTTTTCTTTCTTTTTTGTTGTGGAATTTCCATAGATGATCACTTAATTATTTTCTGTCTTGTTTCTGTTCATTCTCTCTCCCCAATGAATCTCAAAACACATTTGGGATGGAAGTAACACCACGTACATTTTTTTCATCCCCCACATCACCCTTGTAATAGCACTTGATATTCTACATGCATTTAATGAATACTTTTTGATTAATAACACTTCCTTGGCATTAATATCATCAAAGCATCCCCAAATGAGTTCAGCTTTCTGTAATAACCTCTCTAAAATAGTAATGCAGTACATCTCTGATATAATACAGGTTTATAATCTACTCATTTCTACCAAACTATATAGGAAATAATTTTGTAAAAAAATTTAGTAAAAGCAGTATGACAAAATGAAATAGGATATGAAAATCCCTTTCCTCTTTCATTCACTGACTATTTGCTAAGTGCCTATTCCATGTGCCAAGTGTTCTCTAGGTGCCAAGGATCCAAGTCTAAGTAAGTCATAGTCTTCCCTCACGGAGCTGTTGTTGGTGGTATTATTAAGGAGATGAAAATACATAATCCAAAATTAAGATAACACATCCTATACTTGAAGTGAGAACAAGCAAATGTGGGAAAATCAAGGACATTGTGACTAACTCAGCCTGGAGGAAAACCAGAGCAAGTACCTGGTCCTATATACTTATTATCTCTAAAATATTGGGCCAATTCCTTGTCTCAGGTTTTTTTCCATCTTTAAAGTGAGGATAATACCTCCCAGAGTTGCTGTGTACTTCTCTCAGCACACTTAGAAAATGCTATTTATTGGCCTACAAGAGTTGCCAGAGATGACTAGGTTGGTGGTTGTACTAGCTGTCCCCAAGAGCTAAGAGTATAGGTATCTCCAATTACCTGTAAATGCACTCACCTGTCAGTTGGGGAACTTTGACTAGGAAGATTAAACATGACAATGAAAATGAAGTTCTTTGTAAATAACTGTTATTTCTAGCTCCAAAAGAATTCAAAGAATAATGAGGCAGTTAATACATATTCTCAATGCTCTCCTTCATGTGTATATGAAAATCTGCTAGCTGTAACAGGGTAGAGGCTAAGTCTCCTTAAGGGTTACCTGATTTAGCTTGCCTGGTGACCTTCTCTTGCTTTGTAATTGACCCTGCTGCCAAAAGGACTTTGGGTTACACTGCACTGGGTTCTAATCTGGTCCCAACCAGGAGCTCGTAGTTTGGTCCAGCAAAACAATGATGTTATGAAGATGATAATACCAAGAATCAGTAATAACAATGGTAGCAGCATGATTTGTTGAGCACTTACAAGACGCTAACCATTGTTCTAAGAGTTTTACAGGCCCCAACAACTTTATTACTGGATCCATCAGCGTTGAAGCTTTTGGGTCTGCTAGTTTTGACAATGTCTTGAATTCAGTTCCTCTTTGAGGAATGGTAGCTCTGAGCCAAATCTGTTATCTCTGGTTAGAAAATGTGATTTTATGAATTACAACTTAGGGGCACTACAATAGTTCCAGAGTGAGAAAAGGGAGAGTGGATACAGAACATAATATAGAAACAAAAAAAAAGGCTGTAATGTATTCATCTGTCTGCCTTTTCTTTTAAAGCACATCAGCTGACTTAAGATTTCTTGAATGGGCAAATTGAAATCTCTCCTGGGGTCCACCACAAAGGTGACAACCATGTGAATTACTGACTTCACAAACATCTAGTCTGAATCTTGTCGTCTCTTAAAATCCCTACACTTTCCTCTGAGTAAGCATCCTTGGAATGCAGACACCATACATTCAGAAAGGTCAGATTTCAATGTAATACCACTTCTACTAATTGTTCCTATTTACAAAGTACTTACCTTGCTCCAGGAACTGTGCAAAGAGCTGTAAATGCATGATCTCATTGAACACATCCAATGATGTGTTCTATTATTAACTATATTAGGTGGGTTCTATTATTAACTCTATTTTACAGATGAGGATACTGAGGTTCAGTGAAATCACTCCAGACCACACAGCAAAGATGCAGTTTTGGAACTAATTCCTCCCAATTCTGAGTCCTGTCTAGTTATCCACTCTTTTTGCCCTGCCTTGGGCTATATACATCCTGTAACACTATCGTAGTGACTCACATTGTTCTGATGTTCACTTGCATATCAGAAAGGTCCCTTAAAGCAAAACAATCTCTAGAAGCAAACTCAAGTAGTTTTTAATATTGCTAGCAGTTTTAAGCTCTTGTATCACTCAACACTTTTCATTAAGGGTCAGCAATCTAAATTCTGCAAATATCAAAGATACTAACTTTTCTCTAATAATTTTACTTCTTTTTTCTGTGTAACAGAAAGGTGCTTTTCAGTTTTTAGGAACCTTCTAAATTTAAGACAATGATGATATAACAGTATGCAATGTGATGGTAATGGTTAGAAGAATGCAATCTTTATGCATTTCTATTCATTAGAAATTTTTTAATCTTAAATATGATTTAAAAATATATTGTTAATGAGGCGCCTGGGTGGTTCAGTTGGTTGAACATCCGACTCTTGATATTGGCTCAGGTCATGGTCTTGGAGTAGTGGTATTGAGCCCCTGCATTGGGCTCTGTGCTCAGCAGGGAGTCTGCTTGCAACTCTCTCCCTCTGCCCCTCCCCCCGTTCTCTCCCTCTCAAATAAATAAATAAATCTTTAAAATATGCTGTTAATATGCCAATATAAATTTAAAGACTAATTCAATGATGATTGGTTAAATAAAAATACCAAGGTAGATTTCAAAATTTAAATAAAATGCATTGTTTTATTTTATATAAACCTCACTTTAATAATGGAATTACAGAATTTTTAGGGCCAGAAGGGCTACGAGAGCTAGTCTAGTCCAATTCTTTTGTTTTATAGCTGCAATTAAAGATGAAGAAACATAGCCCAGTGCTTTAACAGTGCAAGTTCAGAGTCACATAGACCCAAGTTCACATCCTTGCTCTGCCACTTCCGAGCTCTGAAACTATCTGTCATCCACAGTCACAGAGCCAATTCTTGCAAGTGCCCTGCCTAGAAAGCAGGACTGCTATAAACTGAGAACTCAAATAAAAGACTCTCTCCTCTAAAACAGATGTATATTCATTCATTCATTTGACAAACATTTATTGAGTACACACTAGTTGTATGACCTTGCACAAGTTCCTTGTTTTGTGCCTTAGTTTCCTGCACTGTAAAGTGGGTATCCATATTACAGAGTTTTTGCAAGGATTAAATGAATTAATGCATATAAGATGCATGGGATGGCTCCTGGCATGGTGGAAAGGCAAACAATGTTAGATATCATTACCTTTCTCCTACTGCTACTGCACTCTATATTAGGTAATACAGCAGGGCTCTGGGGATATAATTCAGGAGCCCTATGTAATATTTTCCTCCTAATTACTAAGGCATCTCTTTTCTATGGAATGAATCTCTCACTCCACTGTCACTCCTGAGGGTAAAGCCATTTGTAAGCTTCTTTTCTAGGGTTCTGTTTTGACAGTGCTATCCTTCATGCATGAAGAGAAAAATATCTCACCAGAATTTGCCCACATATTTTGTGTTTTTCTTTCAGATGACTTTGAAGACACTCAAGTTTTGTTTTGTTTTGTTTTTTTTAAACCTGGTCTCCCAGGTGAGAAATGATGAGGTTGCAAGTATGTGAGGATGTTGGCTGGGATTCCAGAGACGGGTTGCCCCCAAAGGACATGGTAGAACTAACTAGTCTTTTGGGGGTTTTAAACCTTACATGTAGTCCTCACTGCATAGAACCATAATGAGCTGGAAGAACAAGCAGAGAAATGCAGTTAATTGCCACTCCAGTGTCTTCAGTGGTTCTGTCATGGCTGGATGAGTTACTATGGATTCCATCAGTGTTCTGGAAACTCTCAGGACATGGGCTGAAGTCCTACATATCATGATCTTGGAAATCAGAGAATTGTAAAGATGAAAAGAACCTTGAGAGGTCATGCAGCTTCTCAGTCTTGCTTCTCACAAGCAAATGTTACGCCGTCACAGAGAAGTGCAAAATTAGATCTTTAAGACCTTGAGAGAAGGCTCTTTACAAAACTCATTTTGATGAACAAGTCTTATTTTTGAAAACAAAAACATAAACTTGTCAGTATGGAATCCGTCTCCCCTGTTTGTGTATGTGTGTGTACATGTGTGTGTGTATATACACACAAAGTTAAAATACCCCTGCCAAACACAACCAGAAAACCATGCCACTATTGCTTTTCTTTTGTAGGCAGAACACCCTCAGTTCTTCCAATGTTCTGGGATATCTCATTTTCTTATCCTAGCCATCACTCTCCTATGAACCTTTCTTCCCAGCTTGTCACAAGTATTTTTTTTTTTTTAAGCTTCTAAGGTCAACTTAAGGTAAGATATTAGAGAGAAAGTCTGGTTAGTCCTTAGGTATCTGGGAAACCCAGCTTAAATTTCCCTGCATGATACATTTTAATTGATACATCCCAGATCCTTGCTCTCCTTGGTAGCCCAAATGCTAGAGTGCTGAGTCACTGTCATATTACCTGTTCTGTCACCACAGTCCAGGAATCAGACTTCATGCAAGCAGGGAGCCTCGGGTCTTATCCCAGATCCAGTCTTATGCTAGATGTATGACCTTATGTAAATTCAACTTACGCTAGAAAAGTGAGAGTTGCAACCCTTCTTCTTTTACAGCGCAACCTTAGAAATTTATTAAGTGACTTGTCCAAGGTTACACTGAACCTGTCCATGGCTCTGGGTTCCTTAGTTATTGAAAAAAGAGAAAGAATGATACTTGGTGTCTCAGAATGTTACAGATCAAAGGAAATATATATTTAAGAACCCTGCAAAATGTGAAGTTCTAAAATATGAGGCACTATTCACTTTCTTTGTCAATGAAGCCCATCTTCTCTTAATGCAGCATGTGCTGTTATAGGTTTCTTACAACTGACTTTCATTCTGTTTCTAGCTTCCTTTCCTGCTTGCTCAAGACACTGAATTCTAACCAGTTTAGAGGGGTCTACCCTCTTGTAAGCAACCATCCCACTCATTTGTGTTCAATGAGACTAGATTTAAAATTGTCTCCTGCCAAACACTTGTGTTCCAGGTGAAAGCCTATTCTGTGAATTAACCATAAGGTTTTTAAAAGCCTTTGCTGATGGCCAAAATCTGAATTAAGGTCCTGTTTCTATACTTCTGTAGCTCACACTTTTGCCATCAGAATACACACAATATACTCCCCTTTCTGTTACCCCTAATGGGCTTTAACTTCGTGAGGGCAGAGCCAACGTCTTTTAGAGCAGGGTTTCTCAAAACCTTGATACTATTAACACTGGACCAAATAATTCTTTGTTGTGGGGGAACTATCATATGCATTGTAGGATGTTTATCAGCATCCCTGGCTTCTACCCACTAGATGCCAGTAGCATCCTCCACCTTCAGTTGTGACAACTGCTAGAAATGTCTCCAAATATTGCCAAGTTTCTCCGGGGTGGGAGCAAAATCACCCCCAGTTGAAAACCCCTGTGCTTGATCCAGCAGAGTGCCTTTTTCACTCTATAAATATTTGTAGAATACATGACTGATGGAAAGAAAATGCTTCTGATGGATTTAATGTACAAGATGCAGAAAAATCAAGCTAATTTCTTTTGGTTTTAGTACCTCCTATAATGCCTGGCACACAGCTGGAGCTCAGTATATATTCACTGGGTGAACAAGTGTTCCAAGATCATAAACAGCTTCCTGTATCCCAGGTAAAATTATTTCCCTCAAGAAGGCCCAGGTGAGGTCATAGGGAACTGTCACATTAGGGGGAGAAAATTTTTAAAAGAACAAAAAATTTTCTTAGCTGTGGAATTAGGAACCAGAAAAAATACCTTGCAGAAAAGAGCATCATGGCTATGTTCCCCAGACCTTTAGCTCTCCATCCAATTGTGGCATTTAGGGCAGAAATAAAATTCTTTGCAGTGGTAATGCTAGAAACATCGAGCATTCCTGCATCCTTTAAAACAACTCAGTTAGGGACATGAAGCACCAGGAGGGTTGCAGGACATCTAGAAGGTCACACATTCAGTCATTAGTGTCAGAGCTGGGAAATGAGCCTGTGCCTTCCTGACTCCCTGTACAGTACTTGATTACAGTGATTATTATGGATGCAAATTAAGACTTATTACTATTGTGAAATAACAATGCAGGTTAATGATATTCTTTATTGCCATGCTAACATTTTTTCTAGAGGGGAAAATTATAGGCATGAAACCAATTAAGCAACCTTTCTTTCTTTGCAAAGCTTTTTAGTGTTCCTAAATGAAGACTCTCTCTTTGTGCTTACTGCTTAATAGTGCAAACTGATTTTTTGTCTCCTAGGTCTTAGTGAGATGGATGCTAATACTGGTGCTGTCTTTTCTTCCCGTATGAATTGAAAATGACTATGTTAATACATTATCTTACAAAGGGCAGGCATAAATAGGAAGAGCAAATATTTTGAAATGAATATTTAATGGGCATTCTCCTATAGAGGTTAGGCATTTTTGGAAATACCTCCCTTGGAAATCTTTTGTGAGCCCAAGTCTTGCAATTGCCCTCTCCTGGACACCACTGAGGGACAGCTCTCCTCTCATGATTGAAATGTTGGCTCCAGAAAACAATGGCACGTTAATTTACGTATCCCCCAAACTTTACATAGTTGTCCTTCACTCCTTGTTCTACAAAATACAAAAACGTTCAAGTAGAAGGATGTCATGTCACATGTACATTGTTACTGTAACTATGGGAACCGAAACATGCCACCAGTGTGTCTGTTTCATACACAGATGAGGGGACAGCTGTGGAGTCCACATGTCTGCCGGTGGTATAATAGATGTGAGGTAGGATGGCCTGGGTCAGAAAATTACAACTCATTTATATTAATCAGAGCTTTCAAATAACATCCCAACCCCTTTGCCATAAGGAGCATAAATGGAAGGCAGTAAGTCACTGTAAAAGCAGTTTCATTCCATAGCTTTCAAAACCGTGTTGTAAGTAGATGCAGCAGCATCTCTGGAGAGGACTCTCAAGTCCGAGTTGACGGAACTTCGTTGTGCATCATGAAAGTTTAAGCTTCGTTTCTTTGCATGTCAGGGATGATTTTCAGTAAGTATAATAGTTCCATCCAAGTTAAATGTTTGTTAGTTATGGTATTGGAAGCATGGCTTCCACAAACCCCTATAGCAGTTTCACTGAGTAAGTTAGTCCTTCCAGCTCTATTCACTCAATACTATCAGGTTACAAATGAGAAAACTGAGGGCTGGCAGGGTTATGAAACATCTAAGATAACTCAGCTAGGAGTGGATAGTAGCTTCCTTACCAACCAAATAATGAATAAAATTGCTAATAATATCCTACCTTTGCTAGACCTTTTGAAAATACCCAAAAAGTAAAAAAAAAAAATAATATGTAACCCAAATGTTTCTCTTTAAAAAAGTGTAACATAAAATAGCATATATTTTAATTATTGAATAATATGCATAACAGTTCTATAGGTGCCATAGGTCTGGAAATATATACTATATTATTTCATCATGTATTGTAAATGCAGTGTCAACTATTTATTATGCATTTGTCTATGTTTTAATCCTTGAAGGCCATATCCTGTAATATATCTATATAAAGTAGGCAGATGGTAATATGTTAAAACAAAAAATTTAGAAAACAAACTTCAGTTAAGATTTGTAGTGCGAATGGTTCCCTTGGACAGTAACTATTGAATTTTACAGATAGGGTTTAACTTTTGTCTCCATTCTATACTTTAAGCCAAAAACAAGAGAGGATACATGTTTTCCTGACTTCATCTATATAATTATATTCTCACCCTGAATAAAATATTAATCAAAGCTCTATTCATGAGTCAAAGAAACTTCCATTGTTCCCAGAAGCCAAAATATGATTCTAAAATGGAATTTGCTTTATCTCCTGACTGGCTTAACCCCAAATAGGTATTCAGCATAATAATTTTGAAAAATTAAATATAATATTTAAGCAACCTTACATTAGTGTTCAAGTGAATCATTCAAAGAACTATTATTTTGTAGCTGAAAATAAATTTTAAGAAAGCATTATGAAAGCCTAGTAAAAAGTGACAGGCAGATCCTATAATTTACTATATTTTTTTTATGGTGTATGGCTTATTTATGGTGGCATAAAAAGCCCACCATTCTGTTTATTTATAGTCATACCCAACTGGCTTGGAAAGTAGCAATATAACTCTATTGAGGCATATTTTCTTTAATACCTACCAGTTTGTTCCCATGAGTGTCACTGCTTTAGGATATGTGGTAATTGCTCCAGCAATTCAGGTCAAGAAACTAGCCTTAGCAGGGCCTAACCAGAGAGAAATCAATGGTTGAGTTTTCCCTTGCTTCTTTTGAATTCCAGATACTATCCAGAGCTATGCGTATTATCGTTCAGGGCCAGAGTCTGCAGTTAGATCTGGTCCAAGATTTTATTTAGCACAGTGATTTTTTAAACCAATAAGTACTTTATTACTTTTATTTACCAAGGAATGAGCTCTAATTTTCCCTTTTATTAGAATTGCAGAATAAAGATTTCACATAGGCAGGATAATAACCAAAGTTCTCACAAATGTGAGGCTGTGGTCATTTTAAAGTTATCTGGTTTGTTTCAACAATACCTAGATACTTAACAGTAAAATCATTTACAGCCTAGTTTAGAAAAGTCAACTATTTTCTAGTTAATCCTCAAGTCCATAATGAGGACAGAATCTCAGGCTTCAGTCACTATTATTATAATGATTTGTTACTTTCTAACTTCTTGATAGCTTTAAGACACAAATGTAATCTTGGCTATAACATTTTCTTACTGAAATTTGACTCAATTCATGTCTCCTCTCCTGGGAAAATACTGCCTTATGTGTAAAAGTCACTGAACCAGCAAAAGTAACTTAAAGGAAACACATAAAATAGCAGACTAACATCTGTTGTGCACCCTCCCCTGCAAACACCAAGCCCTCAAAACAATGCTGTCTTTTCGGTGGGGGGAGTGGTATTTTACTGTCCCTTTCAGTGAATATATAGAATACAGGGGCAAGCACTGTTTAGTGAATAGGTTCTTTTTCCCTTCAACAGTGTTTCAGACTGACAAAAGAGGCCAAAGGGGCTGGCTTGTCAGTAGGTATAATCCCAGGGCTCACGTGCAGCCCACACCATCGGCCTTTTGTTTGGTGGTCATACTACTTCCAGGAGGTGAGCTGCACAGTGGTCTATTAGCTAATGTTAGACAAGGCAGAAATTTCCCTAGTTTGGGGTCCAATGCATGACTGCCTCCCATTCATCGTCTGGTCCTGTGACCCGAAAACCCCTCGGGTGACTAGGAACATGATGGTTTCATCACCTTCAGTTCTACAAGTTTGCCTTAACAGCTAAAATAATTTTGATCGAACAGTAAACATTCTTCATGTCAGTCAACTACAACTATTTTTCCCATTTGTCTATCTCTGAGGATGGAGAGAAAAGGTGAGCAGGGGGTAAAATTACTAAAAGACAAAGAAAAGAAACTCTAAAAGTTAAAAGGTCAATTCAGTAATCACCTCAAACCACTAGAAATGGATTAAAGTTACTGCCTGCTTCATATAAACATTTTTCTCACTATCCAGCTCAGAACATCCAGCCTGAATGTTGCACAAAAATACTCAGCCAGGTAAAGAGCAAGTAGTACTTTGAGCTTTCAACACAATAGCACTCAGAGAATTTGGCTCTTGAATAAAGGTGTCAGCAAGCCATGGAATTCCTAAACAGAAAAACTCACACTGCGCCATTATTCCATTTTCTTAAGGTCTATTGTTAACTAAAGACTCCTTGTCTTTTCAAATTCCTTCATGTGAATGGATGAGGCCAGACATCTGCCAGGATTCGCTCACATTTGCATGCAAATCAGAGACTTTGGGACACACATGGCCAAGGAGCCAACAACACCACTTTTACTCTAGACTTATACTGATCAAAGTGTCTTCCTGAACTTTCAACATCTCTAGTCCTAGCTCTTAAAAAGAAAGTAATGAGCATATATTATATTATTTAGACCCTGGCAGCAAAGCATACTGCAAAACAAAACAACATACTCTTTTTCAGAAAATCCTACAAGCAAAAGCCCAAATCAGCAATACCTGTTCCCTCACTTAATCTGGCTTTTCCTTTATTATGTAGGTCTGGAAATGAACATGCTAATCGTGACATAAGATTTAGGGAAGGATCCATTTTCTTGGACTCTTGACCTTTGCCTGTGTAGTTCAAATGCCTCAAAACTATTCACATCCCGTCATTCATTCATTCATTCATTCATTCATTCATTCATTGCCAGGCACTGTACTGGTCCCTGGGGCTACAGCGGTGAACCCAACAGACAAGATCCCCCTCTCCCGGAATAGGTACCACCGCCGAGTCTCCCACTCCGCGTATCTACCTCGACTCCTTCGCAAGGGTCCCGGGACGGGTTTTCCACCAATCCTGGGTGCGTGGCTCCGCTCCCGTGCTTGGATCTTTCTAAAGCACCCCAGCCTGCCAAGGCAGGGGACTCCTGCCGCGGGAAGCGGTCGCGACAGGGCCCCGGGAAACGGGGCTGCCCACACCCCTCTACACGCAGCACGAACGACACTCGCTGGCAAACTTTCCTTGCTCCGACCCGGGCCGAGCGGGGAACTCAGCACCGGCTCGGTTCCTGGAGCGGACGGAGGCTTCCCTGACATTTCGGCATCCCTGGCAAGCCTCCTGAGGCTGCTACTCCTGGACTCAAAACGTGTAGGGTGAGGTCTTTTCCCCATTTACACTGCCCGACAATTGAGTAGATTCTAACGAATGCTCTGACTTCATTACACTCGATGCTTTGTGAATTGCGTCCCTTGCCCCTTTATCAACAAGGCCACCGCCAAGACATCCTTACTCTTACCTCTTCCCACTACCTGCCACCTTCCTTTCCCATCTCTTGGTTCTCTTTCCAACTCCCCAGACCCCTCTACCCGCTCTTCTCCGGCCCCGGCCGCCTGACCCGTTCACATCCCAGCAGCCCCTCCTTCCTTTGGATCCCCGGGCACCACCCTCCCCCGCCTTGATCCCTGAAATTCAGCGGGCTTGCCTCCTGTCACTGCCTTTTGCCCATTTCTGTCTGGTCTTCATTCCGAACTATCGCTGTACCCCACCACTGTGGAGGGTTTTTTTTGGGAGCGGGGTGGTGAGAGGGTAGGGAGAGGGTTACTAGATTCCGTTTCCCCGACTTGGTCATTTTCCCCAGCTCCATGAGCCGCGCCCCCTCGTCCCCCGTAGGCCCGCAATCTTATCCCGCGGTTCCCCAAACCCTCTCAGGCCCGTCACGCCGCCAAGTTTGCCTCGACTTCCCCTAGTTGCCGCCCAAACCTCCCGCCACCGCCCGGCTAGGCGAGCGCACTTACCCCGAGGCCTGGCTGGCGGGGGTGTGGGGTGCGCACGAACCCGCGGCGGCAGCAGGAGGAGGACGACTGGCTGAGCGGAGCCTCTCTGCCAGCCCGCAGCGCGCACTGGCTCCTTGGGGGGCTCCCAGCAGAGCACCAAGACGGGAGGAGAGGCAACGACACGAGCAACAGCTGCTGCGCGGGCCTGGGCTCAATCCGACTCTCGGGGATCCGGGCAGAGGCAGGCAGGATTGGGAAGGAGGGTTGGAGAAGTGGGGTGCAGAGGGCGAGGCAGAAAGCGGCCAGGTCCTGAGGAAGGCACCCGGGGCAACTAGGGATGCCACCGTGCGGATTCCGCCGCCTGGGCTAACGCCACCAGCCCCTCTCCCCAACCGGAGGGCGCTGCGGGCGCTGGCGCACGGGCCTCGCCTAGCTCCCCGGCTCGCTGACGGCGCCCTCGGTGCGCCCCGCTTTGTGCTCCCCGCAGCCGGCGTGCACCTGGTGTAAGCAAAAGCGGTCAGCTGATGGGCTGCGCGCCGATTGGCTGCTTCGCGGTCTCCTCCCCTCCCTCCCGACCCCCTTCCTGGCCTCCCCCTCCCGGCCTCCAGCCCCCGGCTCAGACCCGTGCTGGGGCACCATCTGTAGCCCGCCCAACAAAGGCGCAGCGCCACGGGTCTCGGGTGGCCCTGCCGTCCTGCGCCGCCTCCGCGACCGCTGTAGGGAGCAGTGGGCCGCCGCTTTTTGTCTGGGGGACGACAGGCTGCGGCTGGGTTAGGGAGGCAAAGCATAGTGTCGTTTCTTAGCAAAAGACATTAAAAAAAAAAAAAAGCCCTTGTTAGGAGGCCAGCTAGGTACAATGGGGCGCAATCTGCACAACGTAGAACTTGGGCTCAGAGGCTGAGAATCAGGCAAAAATCAACCCAAGAGAGAGCCAAGTTTCAGTATGAATCTGACCTTCCTCTTAAAATGCATGGCGATTACTTGGAAAGCAGCTCTGCTCACCACTATTCCACACCAATGCTGCACTCATGGTGATTACTCGGGCTGTGTGTTTGCATATTTAGGTGGCTGTGGAACTGGCTTGTGCCCTTGTGGGAAGTAGTATTTGCGGACACTTAAATGAATGGTGAAGCCACTTCTGATTTAGGGAGGCTTCAAAAACAATTCCGAAACTTTGTAATTACAGCTTTCCGATTTGTTAGGTGTGAAAGTGTGTTCAGACAATGGGAAGATTGGGAATGCAGTCTATTCAAAGTGGGGGGTGTCTGAGAGCAAGAAGTGGAAATGGGTTTTTGGAAACCACACATGAACCTGAATCTCACCTTCCAGTGACCAGCTTAGAACCAGGCTGGAGAGAAAGAAGCCTTTGATACTTTTCACTGGGGAATCTGCTAGACAATTATTAACCCCTCATTACTGAACAGCTTCGGGCAAGAATGTGGTGACATTTCCTCATGATGTCCAAGCTTAGAACTTTTGGAGAATTTGGAAGGATACATTATTACAGAATCATCTTTTGAACTCCTTGAAGACATAGTGTAAATTTAATAACAATAACTTCTATGTTGGTCTCTATAGCATTTCTTGATGTCCTTCATAGATGTCTGATAAATACTGATGCTACTAATGTTCATCTCCTTTATGTTATTTTGAAACTATCATGGAGATACCAGTGGGTCACAGCTCTAGGGAAAGGAGATGTTAGGATTTAAGGTAGAAGGTAAGTGAAGAGTAGAACAGCTATGAGAAAAGGCCCATTGCAACTAGGGTAGGAGAGTACTGCCTATAAATGAATAAGATTTAAGCACTTTCTAAGCAAGTGGAGTCTAGAAACTTTCCCAAGATTCATATTTTTGTCTCTTTTCCCTTTCTCATACTGATTATATGCAAGTTAGAGTTTGTCTGAAAGGAGGCATGCCTCTGGTGAAAATACAGAACTTGGATGATCAGGGAAAGATAGAACACAGTTTTCTTAGGGAGTCTCCTTTAGGTTTTCCAACCTGTCTTTCTGGGAATGGAGGGGAGTTGATGCTGTACCCTGCATGGTGGGGCTTTACAGAGGTATGTCATGGGGGGCAGTTGAAGCAATTAATGGTGTGGAGAATTATCTTTCTAGGAGGCAAGACTGATAACAGCCTCTGGGTTTTGGAAGAGACAAGAAACCAAATCAGGCACCAGCGTGTGAGGCCATTACTGCTTTAAATCCCAGCACTGCAATTTATGAGATGTGTCCCTCTGGGGGAGGCTTAGGTTCCTTGGCTGTAAAGTGGGGTTAATAACAGTACCTATCCCGAAGGGTTATGCTGATTGAGAAAGAGTAAGCACATAAAATGCTTAGTGCAGTTCTTGGTATACAGTAAGTAATCAACAAATGTAAGCAGTAGGCATTATTAGCCAGGTAGTAAAAACTGAAGCCAAACATCAGGTCAGACAGGTGGAATAATTAATTCACAAAAGTGACACAGGTGACAGAATATTTTAAAGGCATTAGCACCAACAATGAGAGAAATAGACTTGTCTCCCAACTATTCAATTCATTTCTTTTAAAATCAGCATCTCATTTACTTAAACTTATTTCCTTCTTCCCAAGGCAAGAGTAACAATGGAAGCTCTGCCTATTTCTACTTGACCAGTGCATTTACTTGGCACCAGAGTATTATCATTTTGAAGAAATGCTTGTGTCAGAGATGGGGAGGGGGCTTGGGCAGAAGGATGGGAAATGTTTTGTGTTGGGAAGATTGCTGTGGGACAGAAGGGGACAAATGTAGGCATAGCGATTACAAAGGAATCTGAAATTTAGTCTAGTGGTTGGAAATTTAATAAATTGCCTGAATGGCTAACTGGTCCAAATTTTAGAACCTGCCATTTAGTAACTCTGTAAAAGGTTTCAGGATTATTTTACTTACAGACACTTAAAAGCCCTTTGTCATTGGGATGGATGAAGAGGAAACATCCAGTCAATGGACCAGGATAACTAAACCAAACTCACTTATTTCTTTTTTAGAAGTCTATCTGAATTACTCCTAGTGAGCTCACCCAGTCTTGGGGTCTTAAGTTTATTAGTGGAAAAAGACTTTATCTTAATACTTACTTATTTGGGGCATTGTAGAAGACCTTGGAGGCTTTGGAGGACAGTGGAAATGGGTAGAAGGGCCTATGAGTTCCCCAGAAAGCTGGATCTTACTACTGATGTAAGGAGGAGTTCTTGCCCCTGGAGCTGGCCATGTTGAGACACTACAAATCCCTCGGGGTTCCCCCAATAGCCCCTTGAGGTTCTTTAGCTTTGGTTTGAAGAAACATTATAATTGGTATTAGCCTAATTGTAATGATCTCTGTGGTAAAAAAGAAAAATGAAACTGTAGATGGTGATCATATTAAAATAATCTTTAAAAGAACATTTGTATTTTGAGAATAAAATTATAATATGCCATTTAAAACCACAATTTTTAAAAGTTGAAAATATGTCTCTCTCTAACTGAAATATTAATAGAGTGCTGGTAGTCAGTGTTCTTTACAGCCTCTGAATTAATATTATAGTTTGAAAACAAACACCACCAAGCTCTTAGAGGATAATGACTTTACAGCTCATAATTATGTGACTGTTGTGATTATTGTTAAATTTCATACCAAATGTGTTGTTTCTCTAAAAAATTTTTTTAAGATTTT
This sequence comes from Callorhinus ursinus, assembly GCF_003265705.2. Lineage (NCBI taxonomy): Eukaryota > Metazoa > Chordata > Mammalia > Carnivora > Otariidae > Callorhinus > Callorhinus ursinus. The sequence continues at coordinate 33,647,321 of NW_027397077.1, read as the reverse complement.
TTTATTTTAGAGAGAGAGAGAGAAGGTGTGAGTGAGCAGGGGGAGGGGCAGAGGGAGAGAGAGAATCCCAAGCAGACTCCACACTGAGCTTGGAGCCCTACTCGAGGCAAGATCCCAGGGCCCTGAGATCACAACCTGAGCTGAAATCAAGAGTTGGATGCTTGACTGAGTCATCCAGGTGCCCCTCATTCTCTAAAAATTTTTGACAATGGAGTGGGTTTACTACATATATGTAATTCCTATTCTTCCAGTTTTGTTCTGCATGCATACCAACTTATTCCAACAAAAAAATCATTCCAACACAACACAAAATTGAGGTTTCTGTAATTTAAATTATTTAAAATCTAATAATTTGGCATGAAACTAAGGTGACCAACCATCTCAGTTTCCCTGGGACTGTCCGGGATTTAGTACCAAAGGTCTCACATCTCGGGAAACACCTCAGTCCAGGCAGACAAAGATGGCTCTTTGTCCTAAATGGAACTCACATTAGTAAGTATATGGTATGGTATGCCTGATGGATCAAGTATCTTGTTTTCACTTGCAGAACTTAATTGCTGCAGAGCCCTTGACAATGATCTAATTTAACCTTATTTTATAGATAAGGAAACGAAGCCCTAGAAAGAACTCTGCCAGTCTGTTGACAAAGCCTATACTAAAAAGCTAGACTATATATATTTTTGGAAGGCAGAGACCAGAGGGCTAACTCCTATCCCAGCATTCAGCATGTGTTAAGTGCTCATGAAACATTTTTGAATCACTGAATTGAATAAATTAAATAAATGAGTGTCTTTATGTAATTGGAGCACATTATAGCACAAGCATTTTCTTCATATCATTAAGAAAAGTCTTTGAAACTATAATGCTTAATGACTATATAATTCCACAATCTTCTGTTGATGAGAAATAAGGGCTTTATCAGTTATTTTCTATGACATATTATAATAAACATACATGTTAGAAATGCCCATTTTGGTTACTGAGCTATAGATACATACACAATAGTTTGGATTAGCAATTTAACATTCAATTGTTTCCATTTTTATTACTATTTACCTTTAGACAGCCAGACCTTACTAAAAAATAAAAGTTCATTTAGGTTTTTTGCTTTTATAGTGTAAAGATTTTAGTTGGTAAGAGGATTTTAGAATCAAGTTTCTTTGTTTTCAATTATTTGCTCTCCATTTTGATTTCTCTTTTCCCTGTATAATAATAGCTAACATAAATTAAATTCTTTGTGCTGGGTACTACACTTAGTAATGTTTCCTCTGTTGGAATAGGCAGTATAGTACAATGGTTATAAGCTAGGGCTCTTGATTTGTGCTTCTGAGGTTTATACGCCAGCTCAACACAGCTGTGTGAATTTGAACAAGTTAAGCTCTGTGTTTGTAACAGTACTTATATCATGGGGTTTATGAGAATTAAAGAGATGTGTATGTGCTTAGCATATGACAAGCATTCACCAAATATTAACAAATTAGTTAATAGAATGTTAGCTTAATCAACCAAAGAACCCTGGTGGTTTAAATAAGGCAAGTTTTTTTGTACTCATGTAAGGGAGTGTGTTTCTGGCTGAGTGGACTCCTCATGGTCATTCAGGGCCTAGGCTCCTTCCATCTGTTGGTTCTTCCTCTTCTATTTCCATTGACTTCTTTCCCTTCACATAGAGTCTGGGGAAAGAGAGAAAAAAGAAAGGACCACAAGGGCAAATTTTATGGACCTGGCTAGGAAATGGCTTACATCGCCTCCACCCACATTCTGTTAGCAAGAACTCCCGAGGAAAGGCTGCATATAATAGCAAGGAACATGGGGAATGCAGAACAGGTGTGTGTCTAAAAGGGTGAGGAGGAAATCTTACAACATATATTGATCTATATTAAAAATATAGCTACATATGTTAGCAATATAGCAATCTCTCCTACTGCAGACTCTCATCTTACTTAGTCTGAATCACAAGTCTGATAAACTAGGAGGGAGGAAATGACTGGATCAGAGTCATAGGGCAAGTAAGAGGCTATCATTATAGCAAACAAAATATACTTGAAACAATTACTAGGCAGGGGTTTCCAAATATCAGTTCCTTTTAAAACTGTTCTTGGGTGATTGCCAACTTGAATATCGTCACACATTACCTTTCTGAAGCTCCTAGAGACCTCCAGCAGGGAGAGGAAGACCATCACCTGCCTCACCAGCAGCTTATACTCCTTTTTCTTTCAGTAATCATAAAACTTTAAGGTAGTTCAGAATCGTTCCTCATAAGAAAATGCTTAGAGACTATTGCGCTGGAATTCAGTGCCCCTATTATCATAAATTTAATATCCACATTTACTTTTACTTTTGGTCCTAGGGACCTACCAGGCTATAAAAGAGAGATTGGCAGGTAGAGTAAGTACAACCAGTTTATATACATTCTGCAGAAACACTGAAGCTCAGAGAATTTTCCCTACATTTCATCTAACACCTTCCTCTGTCAGGTTTGTCTGCATTTTGTCTGCATTTCATCTTATTTTTATAATAGAGATGCTCACACTTTTTATCTTTGAGCATGTTAACAGTCTCTTCTGAGTGAGGCACTGCCCAAATTCCATTTTCATGGATAACTAAGTACCCATCTATCAGACTAATCATCTGTTGGAATCCTTATTCTCTTAAATTTGATTCACATTGTGCCCTTGACTTTGTATCCTTGTTTAAAACCTTGCACTGAATGCATGCTGTCTTTTGGAAAAGGGACTTTGGTTTTGAGTTTTGTGACTTTGGGAGAAAGAAAAGCTGCAGAAAGATATGTGATGTATAAATGGTGACTTATGCTAGTCATGAGAAGAAAGTCCATACTGCAGTTCATTTTAGCAAATACCATTGGAATTGAGGACCGAAAAAACCCGAGAGATAATCTAGCTCAACCCTTTCATTTTACAGATGAGCAAATCCAAGTCTCAAAAACACTAACACTTCCATGTACTTGAGAGCATCTGGGAAATTTGAGTAGATTTAAACCCTTACTCAAAGTCATAGTGCTGGTTAATAGGAGCACCAAGCCTAAAATCTAGTTCTCTAGATTCTCAGATCAGGAATCTTTTTCTAATATTAGTGTAACCTTCCCTGGGATCCTCAGACCTTCCAGAAGTTTGTGAATATACTCTCAAGAGTCTGCTATGCTGCTATTAGAAATTCATATTTGTTCTAATTACAATAATAATATGAAAAATAAATATAAGCATATTCTGAATATCTGAGTGACTTTCTTATAATTGAATGCAGAGAAATGATATCTAGTGCCAGCATTCTACATTTGTGTTTATGATCATGTTGATGCCAAGCAGTGCCACTTAAAGTATTTGGAACGAATGAGAAAAAAACAGAGTGGTTTTGATGTATAAATGATGTCTTCTCACCGGTGAAGGCCAGATGATGTCTCAGCACATTTTAAGAAAGAAGGGTCCACAGAAATTTCATGAGTTAAAGCTGATGGGAGAAAAAAAGGATAAAAACTGAGTCACCTCATAATATGGAGTAGTCTAAGCATGTAAAAAAATGAAAGAGAGAGAGAGAGTGATTGGGCACCTGTACCATATTCACACTTCAAGAGATGACTTAATTTTAGAAAAAAGAAAGAAAAAAGTTCAATTATTACATAAAATTGACAGTTGAATTTGGGTTTAATTGTTTTGGTAGTTTTTTTCATAAATAGTTTTATTTAAGTGTAATTGCTGGTATAAGTTGACTTGTGTCTCCCACAAATTCATATGTTGAAGTCCTAACCCCAGTACTTCAGAATGCAACTTTATTTGGAAATAGGGTCATTGCAGATATAATTGTTAAGATGGGTCCTACTGGAGTTGGGTGGGCTCCAATGTATTATGACTGGTATCTATATTAAAAAGGGGAAATTTGGATACAGACACACACACACACCCCATGTGAAAACAAAGGCAGAGATCAGGGTGATGCTCTATAAACGAAGGAACAAACCAAAGATTTCTGGCAAACTGCCAGAGGCTAGCAGAGAGGCATGGTACAGATGCTTCCTCACTGCCCTCAGAAGGAACCAACCCTGCTGACACCTTGATCTCCAACTTAGTGTTCAAAACAATGAGAAAATAAATTTCTCTTGTTTAAGCTTCTCAGTTTGTAGTACTTTGTTATAGTTGTCCTAGCAAACTTTTACAATTGCCATAGAATAAACTACACATATCTAAAATATACAATTTTGACCATATACACCTGTGAAACCATCATCGCAATCAAGATAATGAACATACCCATCATCCTCAAAGGGTTGTTTGTGCCTTTTTGTATTTAATTCCCTCCTACCCACCATGCCCTTTTCTTTGCTGCCCATCCCTCAACTCAGTAAACTCACCTGCTTTCTGTCACTGTAGATGAATAAGTATTTTCTAGAATTTCTTTCATTTTGCATGATTATTTTGAGATTCATCCATGTTGTTGTATTAATTGTTTTTTATTGCTGAATAGAACTGCCATATGTTTATTAATTCACCATTGATGGGCATTTGTGTTGTTCCAGATTTTGCCTGTTACATATCAAGTTGCTTTGGGTATTTGTGTTCAAGTCTTTGGCTTGATATATGCTTTCATTTCTCTTGGGTAAATACCCAAGCATAAAATGATTGTATCATATGGTAGGTATATGTTTTACTTCTTAAGAAACTGCCAAACTGCTTTCCAAGGTGGTGGTACCTCATTCCTACCAGCAGTGTGTGTGTCCCTGTTGGTCTGCACATTCACATTAAAATCTCTTGAAGGCAAATCCCTTTAGGAAGGTAGGAACTTTTAGAGGATTCAGTCACACTGTGCGTACTGCCTTACACCCAACTTGATTCACAACTTATGTTATCCACCTGTATGGTTTTGAGTGTGCAACCTGTGATTTATAAATTGATTCAGAATTGGCTATTCAAATATGTTATTCACACATTATGTGTACAAATCTCTACAGAGTCCTGGGCCAAAGTCAGAAGATATGAGTGTGCCGTTGACCAATCATGTCCCTCTCAGTATGTCACAGCTGCCTCTTAGCTTTAATGTGCTCCCTGGAAAGTCAGAGTAAAGAGTAAAGTCCTGCTTGCCTCCTCATAGAGTTGTTTTTGGATCAAATCAACTGTTCAAGGAAGCATTATGGAAACTATGGGATATGTAGACTATATTTTCATGATGCGACGACAGTGGAAGGATCTTTGAGAGGTGGGTTTCCAGATTGTGAAAGCCTTCATGATGTGGGTGGTGTCTAATGTAGAGTGCACTGACCAACTGTACCTGCTCTCTTCCCCCTCATTTCTGGGCAGAAAACAGGTACCAGTAGACCTTGGGACAATGGCTAAATGTCCTATAGGACAGTTTCTCTCGAGGTCTCTAAGGAGTCTGGGATTGAAAGTCAGGAGACAATAACAATAAATATGGCAGCTAACTCTTATTAAGCATGTATTATATGCTAGGCTGGTACAATTTTTTTATTGAAGTATAGTTGACACACACTGTTACGTTAATTTCAGTTGTATGACAGTGATTCAACAACTCTATATATTATGCTATGCTCACCACAAATGTAGCTACATGGTGTAATTCTTACATGAATCCCATGTAATTCTTACAATACCATGGATAGATAGTTATGATTATCACTCTTGTTTTTGTTTTTGTTTTAGATAAGGTAAAATTGAGATCTTAACAAAGATCTTAGATAACTTACCCCAGATACTAGAGCTCTTTCTCTTAGCTATGGTATAATCTATATTGTCCCAACCTATCTATGCTATAATAATATAATCTGAAAGACCCATATCATTTTAATCATATTGACATAGAAATACCTGTTGGGAAAACATTTTTAAAATTAAAAAAATAAAACAGACTGAAGTAGTGTTCCAGGAACTGTCCCCAAATATCTTAATACTTTCAGAAAGGAAGAATACGAGGAACACTGCTCAGATTTTATTAGAATAACAGTCACATTCACAAAATAATAAGATTTGAAAGTCAATAGCAAGGGATGGAAATTGTTGAAATGTAAAAAGCAATGAAATTTCAATTTGTAACACTAGAGCTTTTGGACAGGTATGCATGAAGGGCCAGCCATGGGTCACCTAGTTGATTCTTAAGGGCTAAGCAATCCTATGGGATGTAGTTTGCCAAGGACCAGTATTGGTCACTCCTGGAACATCACTTGGTGAGCCTATAGAGAGAATTAAATTCTAGACTAAGCTTTACCAGTAATAGTGTCACTTCTCTGAACCCCAGTTTCTTTATATGTAAAAAGAGATTGCTGATAAAGTGTGTGAAAACCACAGAATTCCCCCCCCCCAGAATTCTTTAGTTAAATTAAGGAAACACATGACATAAGGAAACACCACATGAGGACATAAAAGCAAATTTGTCCAGGCTCTTGGTTACAACAACCAAATCTACTTTAGGGAGTTTATATAGGAAGAGATTTACTAAAAAGTACTAGTGAGTCTTTGGGTCTTTGGAAGAGCTGGAGAGCTGATGTTGCACATCCAAGAACAAAGCACAAGAGAATATGCCCTACCACCAGGCACCTATTCTAAAGGAAGCACCATTGTCACTGTTGTCCATCTTGATCCCTACCACACTATGGTTTGGAATCTAGAAACTACACAGCCCTCCCTAAGATGCTGCCATGGTCCTTGCCAGATCTGAATCCCCTGCCTGTGGCATGTAGTTCACTTGTACCTATGTGTTGCTTGACTGAACCCAGGCCTTGTTTAGGACAGGAAGCCATCTTTAGAAAGGGGTTCAACTGGGTGCGGGTGGGCAAACTCACAGCATCTGCCATCAGTGCTCCTTTAAGATGGCCAGAGCCCCTACTCAACCTTCACCTGTCACTGTTCCTTGATGATGATGGGGCCTTGTTGACTGGTCATTCACTAAATAGGACCCCAAGGCCCCTGCAGACCAAAGTTAGAAAACCACCAAACTAGATTTTTCTAACACTCTCTAGGGCTAAAATTCCTTGACTCTATGCATTTCCAAGATTAAAGTAGAGGTGTTTAAAAAACTTTTTCCTGTAGGGCTTGGCTAATTCTAATATATTCTCTGTAATTATCAGTAGTTAAGAATATTATATCCAGGGACTATGGCTTCATGTACATTTGCATTTTAGTTGAATCCCTCAATTAAGTATATTAGTACAAGAACATACAATTCACACAAAAGGAAAGGAAATTGTAAGAGAGAAAAAGGGGGACATTTGACAAAGATGTATAGGATTTCTTTTCAGAAGGGTGTATTTTGAGACTTCCAAGGGGAGCGTTTTTAAGTTGTGAGTACTTGCAGATGCAGTTAAACTGCTTGTTTGGCATAAGCTCAGAATTACAAAATCCAAGCACAAAGATCCAATAATCAGAAGAAAGAGCAAGTAAACTTAAGCTACCTTAAATTGTACACATATCTGTTTATATAATCTTTTGCAATCTAACATCTTTCAATGACCAGAAAATAACATTCTTGTTATCACCAAGGCACTCCGAAGGCATCAGAAATCAGTGAGATACCATATTATTAGACATGGTATGTCCATCAACTGTATGTTAACCTGGGATGTACTATGTCATTGTGCCTAAGAGCTTGGGCTCTGGATTCAACCCCTGTGGAAGCTTTAGCTAACTTACCTAGGAGATGGGAATAATAATAGTAACTGCATCATGTTGCAAGTATTAAATTGGGATAATGTATGTTAAATTACTGGCATGTTCCCTGGGAACATAAGAAATGTTTTCTAGTCTAGTCATTAGGACACCTACACTGGCCTTTGGCCCTGTGCAAGCTCAACTGGTGTTGGCAGCCAAGAAGTGATCTGGGGAGGCTGCTGCCCAGGAGAGAAAAAGTGGCTCCACACCAGTTGATTCTCCAGAGGAGAGAGGTGTGATATTCATAAATGTGCAATCAATCCACCATCCTCCACCATCACCGAGACATAGAGATGGATCATCCCTCTTCCCCTGAGTCTTCTTTAACTCTTTAAGATCACTCTTGCAATTCATTAGGGACTGATTTCACCTGTATTTGATTCAAATCTGTATGCACATTGACTACATACATGCAAAACACTGTGGCCTATGAACTGAGAAATGAGACAAACATGGACACTGATTTAACAAATATTTATTAGGTTTCTACTATATTCTAGGGGCTGTTTTTGGCTCTGAGCATTCACTAGAGGACCTGATATGGGCTCTGGTGACGACATAGGGTAATGATATTAAATACGCAGATACTAGGATTGACTGTGTCCCTATATGTATGGGGACACCACAGGGAGAGTAAACAATCATCTTAGTTTGCCTGGGACTGAGGGCTTGCTGGGTGCACACAATTTTCTGTTTTAAACCATGACTGAGTTATTTCTCAGGATGTGGTATTTTGGTGCTTAAACCAGGAAGATTCTAACTAAACTGGGACGAACTGGTCCTGTTAACAGGTTTTATATCCCTTATTGGACAGTCTCTCTACCTCTGAGGAATTTAATTCCCTTCATTAAAAGTGAGGAACTCTGTCCTGGGATGCAGCTGTGATGTGCAAAGAGATCTGGAGTGGGTTTTCAGAGAGCATCTGAAAACTTGGCCCTAGCTCTCGCTATTGTGATGACCCTCGACAAATTACCTCTCTGAACCATAGCTCATTCCTCTAGAGAAGCAAGGATTCCTATGCCCTGGGTGTTTGAACAGGTTAAATGGAATAATATGTGTACAAGTGCCTGGCACAGAGAAGAAGAACAAAAATTTTAAAAAATTTTTTCTATTTTTGCATAAGAAAACATATGGTACTGGTTTAAAAATAAGAAGTTGCTTATATACACGGTTGTCTACATTAGCTTTGCATCATTTATGCTTTGTATATTGTCCTGGAAATGCTCTTTAAATGTTTCCACTGGGTGTGTTCCAAGTTACTAACAAAATTGTAAAACTCCCTGAGCACAAGCATGATCCTTTTATGTTTTGGGTGTCTCCTAAATGTTTCGTAGCATGGTCAAATCTTGGGAACACAAAGTGCTGAGGTTGGTTTGTAACGCCCTGGGGATAAAATAAGCAGCAAATATTGTGTTTATTTTTACCTGCATTTTATTTTATTTTAAAAAAGATTTTATTTATTTATTTGAGAGAGAGAGATTGAGAGCATGAGCAGGGGGAAAGGGGTAGAGGGAGAGGGAGAAGTAGATTCCCCACTGAGCAGGGAGCCCGATGTGGAACTCAATCCCAGGACCCTGGGATCATGACCTGAGCTGACGGGAGATGCTTAACCAACTGAGCTACCCAGGTGCCCTTTACCTGCATTTTAAACTTTAAGTCTACCACCATAAATGTTATTCTTATATAGATAAATGATCTCACTCAGATCAAATCTTTTTGAAGCCTCCCCCTTAACCTAGATTATTGCATTTTAATCCCTTTACCTGTGTGATTTGCTTGCAATGTGCAAATTTAGTGGAAGGCAAAGGTGGCAGGAGAGGACAGATGTAAACCTTGCCATGCTAAGTAGGCAGAAATCCCTCTGTGCCCGTGAGTCTGAGAAAACACAGTTTAAATGTCAAAGCTAATGCTGTGCGTCCTAGAGTTTATAAGCAGCAACAAGCCAGCACATACAACCCACATTAGCCAAATGGAGATAAACTTCTTTGTAATTTTGAATTTTCTATTAACATAATAGGTTAGTGGGTCTGCTCCTTTAGGAAATCCTAAAGAGATTTCTTTAAAAGTACCATTTAGAAGAGAAAATGTCACCCATTATTAGCTAGCTTGACTCTCCCTGTATTAATTCCCCATCTCTCTTTTTCCAGCCTCTCTTCATGTCTTTCAAATCAGGCAATTTCTGTCACTGATTTCTTACCAAATATTCATTCAGCATCCTTGACATATATTGTTGTGCTATGGCTGTAATGATCTTCACATTACGTCTCTTCTCCTGATGATTGAATCAGCTGGGCCACATGCTCTTGTGGCTAAAGGCACAATAGATTCTGAGAGATGGCTCATCACCAGGTCATTGGGATCAACCCCTAAACCAGATTGGAGAGATCTACTCAAATCGCATTATTAGAATCATTCCCTTCTGATGCTTGAAGGATATTCCTGAGTTTGTGTCCATAGATTATAAGAGGTTATTTCTAATGTTTTATTTTCAGGGTGAGAAAAGGGCAGGGAGGGTTCTACAGAATGTTTATAATTGCTAAAACAGCTAATGAGACTTCAGGCTGTATTAAAAGAAGTATTGTGTTTAAAACAAGGGAGGGGGGATAAGTTTTAGCAGAACATGAGCAGTGGTCTTCAAATTAAATTATTCATTTATTCATCTAAAATGTGTGACATCTCTGTAAAAGGCACTGGGCTGTGAAAGATACAAATATAACAAGTAGCACACTAAGACAGATATAAATCGTATTAAGTGATAGTCGTGTGCTGCTTTTCTGGTTTGGCTCATGGGACTGCCAGAATCTTTTTTTTTTTCCTCTGTATTTATGAGCCTATTTTTCTTATATATATATATGTATATATATATATAGTAACATATAATGTATTATTTGTTTCAGGGGTACAGATCTGTGATTCATCAGTCTTAAACAATTCACAGTGCTCACCATAGCACATACCCTCCCCAATGTCCATCACCCAGCCACCCCATCCCTCCCACCCCATTGAACTCGAGCAACCCTCAGTTTCTTTCCCGAGATTAAGAGTCTCTTATGGTTTGTCTCCCTCTCTGGTTTTGTCTTGTTTAATTTTTCCCTCTCTTCCCCTATGATCCTCTGGCTTGTTTCTCAAATTCCTCATATCAGTGAGATCATATGATAATTGTCTTTCTCTGATTGACTTATTTCGCTTAGCATAATACCCTCTAGTTCTATCCATGTCATTGCAAATGGCAAGATTTCGTTTTTTGATGGCTGCATAATATTCCAGTGTGTGTGTGTGTGTGTGTGTGTGTGTGTGTGTGTGTGTGTGTGTGTGTGTTTGCTTTATATTTTTCTCTTTTGATGGAAATCTAAGCTCTTTCCATAGTTTGGCTATTATAGACATTGCTCCTATAAACATCGGGGTGCACGTGCCCCTTCAGATCACTACATTTGTATCTTTGGGGTAAATACCCAGTAGTGCAATTGCTGGATCGTATGGTAGCTCTATTTTCAACTTTTTGAGGAACCTCCACACTGTTTTCCAGAATGGCTGCACCAACATGCATTCCCACCAACACTGTAGGAGGGTTCCCCTTTCTCTGCATCCCCACCAATATCTGTCGTTTCCTGACTTGTTAATGTTAGCCATTCTGACTGGTGTGAGGTGGTATCTCATTGAGGTTTAGATTTGGATTTCCCTGATGCCAAGTGATGCTGAGCACTTTTTCATGTGTCTGTTGGCCATTTGGATGTCTCTTTTGCAGAACTGTCTGGTCATGTCTTCTGCCCATTGGATCGTTTGTTCTCTGGGTGTTGAGTTTGATAAGTTCTTTAGGGATTTTGGATACTAGCCCTTTATCTGATACGTCATTTGCAAATATCTTCTCCCATTCTGTCGGTTGTCTTTTGGTTTTGTGGACTGTTTCCTTTGCTGTGCAAAAGGTTTTTATCTTGATGAAGTCCCAATAGTTCATTTTTGCCCTTGCTTCCCTTGACCTTGGTGATGTGTCTAGGAAGAATTTGCTGTGGCTGAGGTCGAAGAGGTTGCTGCCTGTGTTCTCCTCAAGGATTTTGATGGATTCCTGTCTCATATTTAGGTCTTTCATCCATTTTTAGTCTATTTTTATGTGTGGTGTAAGGAAATGGTCCAGTTTCATTCTTCTGCATGTGGCTGTCCAATTTTCCCAAACCATTTGTTGAAGAGACTGTCTTTTTTCCATTGGACTTTCTTTCCTGCTTTGTCGAAGATCAGTTGACCATGGAGTTGAGGGTCCGTTTCTGGACTCCCTAGTCTGTTCCATTGATCTATGTGTCTGTTTTTGTGCCAGTATCATACTGTCTTGATGATGACAGCTTTGTAATAGAGCTGGAAGTCCGGAATTGTGATGCCACCGGCTTTGCTTTTCTTTTTCAACATTCCTCTGGCTATTCGAGGTTTTTTCTGATTCCATACAAATTTTAGGATTATTTGTTCCATTTCTTTGAAAAAAGTGGATGGTATTTTGATAAGGATTGCATTGAATGTGTAGATTGCCCTAGGTAGCATTGACATCTTCACAATATTTGTTCTTCCAATCCATGAGCATGGAACATTTTTCCATTTCTTTGTGTCTTCCTCAAATTCTTTCATGAGTATTCTATAGTTTTCAGAGTACAGATTCTTTGCCTCTTTGGTTAGATTTATTCCTAGGTATCTTATGGTTTTGGGTGCAATTGTAAATGGGATCGACTCCTTAATTTCTCTTTCTTCTGTTTTGTTGGTGTATAGGAATGCCACTGATTTCTGTGCTTTGATTTTGTATCCTGCCACATTACTGAATTGCTGTATGAGTTGTAGTAATTTGTGAGTGAAGTCTTTTGGGTTTCCCACATAAAGTATCATATCATCTGCAAAGAGTGAGAATTTGACTTCTTTGTCTATTCGGATGCCTTTGATTTCTTTTTGTTGTCTGATTGCTGTGGCTAAGACTTCTAATACTATGTTGAATAGCAGTGGTGTTAGTGGACATCCCTGCCATGTTCCTGACCTTAGAGAAAAAGCTCTCAGTTTTTCCCCATTGAGAATGATATTCATTGTGGGTTTTTCCATAAATGGCTTTTATGATATTGAGGTATGTACCCTCTATCCCTACACTCTGAAGAGTTTTAATCAAGGAAAGATGCTGTGCTTCATCAAATGTTTTTTCTGCATCTATTGAGAGGATCATAAAGTTCTTGTTCTTTCTTTTATTAATGTATTGTATCATATTGATTGATTTGCAGATGTTCAACCAACCTTGTAGCCCAGGAACAAATCCCACTTGGTCGTGGTGAATAATCCTTTTAATGTACTGTTGGATCCTATTGGCTAGTATTTTGGTGAGAGTTTTTGCATCCATATTCATCAGGGATATTGGTCTGTAATTCTCCTTTTTGATGGGGTCTTTGTCTGGTTTTGGGATAAAGGTGATGCTGGCCTCATAAAATGAGTTTGGAAGTTTTTCTTCCATTTCTATTTTTTGGAACAGTTTCAGAGGAATAGGTAGGTATTAATTCTTCCTTAAATGTTTGGTAGAATTCCCCTGGGAAGCCATCCAGCCCTGGGCTCTTGTTTGTTGGGAGATTTTTGATTACTGCTTCAACTTCCTTACTAGTTAAGGTCTGTTCAGGTTTTCTATTTCTTCCTGGTTTAGTTTTGGTAGTTTATACATCTCTAGGAATGCATCCATTTCTTCCAGATTGTCTAATTTGCTGGCATATAGTTGCTCATAATATGTTCTAATAATTGTTTGTATTTCTTTGGTTTTGGTTGTGATCTCTCCTCTTTCATTCATGATTTTATGTACTTGGGTCATTTCTCTTTTCTTTTTAATAAGTCTGCTCTGATCTTTATTATTGGGACTATCAGAATCTTTACTAGAGCAATCACATACCAAGATATCTAAACAAGGCTAGCTGATAAAAGTGAGTAAAATAGCCCAGTGGTAACTGTGCCAAATTGGATAAAACATGCCCTGTTTAAAGTGGGCAGTTGCTATTCAGTACTATTAGATTGTCATCTTGTCAGAACGTGGATCCGGTTTTGCTAAGAGAAACTGGAGATTCAGAATTGCATGTGAAATATTTCATTTAAAAATATTGTCAAGATGGTAGCTAATTCAAGTATTTAAGATTAAGATTTTGTAGAATCTTACATGTCCTTGGGCTACATCTTGCTCATGGGCTTTCAATTGTAATTTCAATTTCAATTTGTAAATTCTGCTCTAATCATAGATTTCACCTAGTCAAGGTGTATTTGTCAATATTTAGAGGGGCTCTTTAACTTGGGACTTCACATAAATAACCAATTGGTATAGATGCCAGGAGTCTACAACGAGAATAACTCTGTTTACTTAATATAACCAGTAGGTAAGATAAATGAGTGACATATATGTATTTTATATGATTTTTGGAGGAGAGAGTTGATTCTCTACTCACAGTGACAAGTTTTAGCATATTCAGCTGCCTGTGTAGTAGAGGCATTTCACACTCCCACTGAGACAGGGTAAGGGGACTAGAAACTCCTGGACTCCATTTGTTAATTTGGACTGAACAAAGCTATTTTTCTGGAGGTTTTCCAGGATGGATTTATGGTGGCCTCAGGCTAAATTCTCTGTTGATGCTTTGAAGTTATGTCCAGAGCATCCTATCCATTACAGAGGAGCTTGCCTTCTTTATGTCCTCATGAAAGAAATCCATGTGCTCAATTACTGGGTGGGTAGCTCTTGAGTAACTTCTAGAATTGTCTGGATGGAAACCTCTATTCCTTATGGAGCAGCTAAGTTTCATCTCTTTCCCTGCTGCCTGTATCATGCCAAACAGAAATGCCCTAATTAAACCATGTGCATGATGAACCAGCCCCATTAATAAGAGAAGCAATGGGCCATTTTCATGTCAGTTATTAATTATATAAATTACATTTGCAATACCAAATCTGATTATGGTTACCTTTTCATTTGGGCGGAATAGAGAAGGTAGATGGTATACACTTCAGTTGCCTTTTTTATTTTTTAAGTAAAATAAATGGAGTAATGGTTACCATTATCAGTGAGGGATGATCACTCATTTGTTACAAAGAAGTGAAGATTTGGCTGGTACATTTGTTCAGATTTGTCTTTCTTGGAGTAGGAAAGTTAGAATTCAGGCAGAACCTGTCGCTCACATAGAGACCGGCTAAGTACTTTACCAATGACTTACCTGGATTAGGCTGTCCCACATTAGTGTAGGTAGAGCATGATTAATATGCTTTGGGATAAGGCTGAAGGAGTGAGGAACAAATTTTATACTTGGTCATGAGATGAGCAATTGAAGCATTAACATCTGTTGAACTTATCATCTTTGTTTTTATTTTTTAAATAAAAAATTGTGATTTTTATATTTTTTATATAATAAAGAGAAGAGTAAGTTATATCTTACAATTATTTGTAGGTGATGGTGATATACTTTTGATAAGTCTTTCACATTTTCAACATTTATAATTTTCTTCCAATGGAAAGTTGAAAACTTTGTGCCCTTTTTAATCTGTGCTTATATGAAGTATGTTTTCCAAAGTTCTTTTTTATGTGTGTGCTTTTTCTAAGCACTAAGCACTTTACAAAACTCAACCTATTATTCATCCCAAAGGTTTCATGAGGTAGATATTGTTATCCTGCTTTACACTGCAGGAGCTCAGGCTTAGCATAATTAGCAACTTGCTTGAAATCTTGCAGTTAATAACTTAAACATACAAGATTTGAACCCAGCTCTGTCTTATTCTCATAGCAACTCCCTTGCCAGCTATGAAATATCCATGTAGCCTGCTTAGGTTCCAGGAAAAAATTAGTTTTATATTTACTTTTACCTAGGACATAGTTAATTTGAGTCCAGATATTTTTAGCAAATACATTTAAACCAGGAAGTTACCTAACACTTGAGAGGCAAAGAGATGGCACAAACTCAAATTTAAAATTGAACAGGAATACTGTTGTCTTCAGGCAAATTAACTAATATAAACAAATAGAAATTACCCTCTTCCTTAAGATATGGTAGTTGGATCTGTGCTTTTGCTTTATGAAGATCTAGATTGAGGTTTGAGTAAAGAACCCATCTGGGGGCCTGGGATCCTGGAACTTTTAGGCAAGTCTTTTAGATCCGACCTCATCAAAACAGCTGTGTTGAAATGTACATAACCCAAATACAAGCTGCTATTCTCCGTAGTCCAGTTCTTGTCAGTGTTGCCTTAGAAGAAAAATACAATCCATCAGTCAAAAGTAATTTAGTCAGTTTGAAGTTTTACTGGACTCGCCTAAATAATGTCTAGGCAGATATGATCTGAAACTCCCATCAGTTTCTTTGTTTTATTAAAATCATCCACAGTTCTCTCAAATATGGTATCTCTCAGATAAGTAGCTGACCTTAAAATTTTTCTCTCTTCTCACTGTCAACATTCCAACAGTTTTTCTTTTATAGCTTAAGCAAGTCTTTGTTTTTAATACCTTATCCCTTTTCCTTCCACTACTCATTTCTTCCATAAACAAATCATGGCTTTTTAAAAATACTGCCATCGCCCAGATTTTCCATCACAAAATCCCAGATAGAATTCTCATTAGAAAGAGACCAAGGAAGGTAAGACAGGGAATAGTCACATTGTAATAATTTTTGTTCTATCACATAAAAAATGCAATTACTAAGGATCATATATATCAAATATGCTTGGATGTACTTAATCCCTGAATGCCCCTTACACCCTCACTGTGGACAAAACTGAAGAATAGCATGAGGCTGAAGGCAGGAGGAAAGTCAAGTTTTAGGAGAGATTCAAGTATGTGGTGAGAGGTGAGGTCAGGTTCATAGGTGGACCAAGTATCAGCCATGGGTTGAAACTCAGCATTGCGTGAATATGCCAGTGATATTTTTGTGTGTGGGTTTTAAAATATCATTTGATGACTTTCACTTTGAGCAGCATCAAAATAATCCTGTGCCATAGTAACTGCTCCAGAAGGTTGTTGACTCTGTCTTTGGTATACTCTAATGTTCTTGCCTCTCTCTTTTCCACTTGTATCAATTTTTCCAAATTTCTACATTCCAGATCAACTGTTTAGGTTGGAGTCATAGCAGCTTGGAAAGATAAAAGTCATGGAGTTCAGTGGTTTCCAAATAACAACCCTGAGCTGTTTTTAAAAATGCACATTCTTATATTCCACCCCTTAGAGGTGTTCATTTTTCAGTTTACTGTACAGTTCCAGAATCTGTTTCTTTGTTGTTGTTTGTTTTGTTTTATATTGTTTTTTAAATCTTCCCAAGTGTTTTCACTAACCATTCTGGTTTGGGAAATTCTCATCAAATTCATCTCCTTCCATGCCACCTGATGCTTTTCTCCAGCAGCACACCTTGCTGTTGGTCAGCCCAAGGATAATGATGGTGGTGATGAAGGAAGCTCAAATGTGTCAAGTGTTGACTAATTGTTAGACATTGAGCTAAGGGCTTTACCTAATTTGTCCCATTTAATACATATAACAATCTCAAGGGACAGGTAAGATTATATACATTTTCCCTCTAGTCTTCGAATTTGCCATGAATTCACTCTCTTCTAGGTTTTTGGTTAGATATTACTTGTGCTGCAAGGTACCCCTGCCTAACCTAAAACCTTGGTTACATGCCTTTCCTTTGAGCTTCTGTGGCATGTATGCTTACTTCTCTTCTTCCATATTTTATTGAGAAAATAGTAGAGTTTAAAGCTAAGGGTGTGAATTCTGTAGCCACTCTGGGTTTTAAAACCAGCTTTGCTACTCTCTGGCAATGTTACTCTGGGAAAGCTAACATTGCTCTGCAGTTTCCTCTTCCATAAAATGGAGATTTAAATTACTACCTCCTCACCCTGTCTTGAAGGAGTGGCCTCTTGTGTGAGATGAACCTTATCATTCAACCCTGCCTCAGCTTTTGGTTGTCTCAAACTTTTGTGCTTGCCCAAGTAGCCTGATATATTTTTTAATAGGTTTCTAGTAGTTAAGACCTGTCAGTGTCCCCAAAGGGAGGAACCAAGCGCCTAGAATCAGGCAAGCCATACCCTCAGGCAACAGTTTTTAAAACTATGAAAATAAATACAGTCCTGTGAGATCATAAGCATAAGCCTCGTTGGCCACCAGAGCCAGGCAATCTGGAGGTGTTTTCTGGGTGGCAGTCCACAAAAATCAGGGCTCCAAATGAAAGTATAAGATCTTTTCTGGATGATACCAGTGAGCTGGAGCAAGGCAGAGGGGGAGCCCCAAGATGGCATTCACAGCTGTTCTTTGAGAGCAGCTGTATAAGCCATGAAATGTGTGCCAAACCTGAAGGCTGCCCCTACGGCCAAAGCTCCAGGACAAGCAAAGAAGCCTCTTTCCCAGAAAGACCAAGGGGTGTGCCTCAGTTTGCTGTCCCGTGCAGTTTCCCAGGGTGGTAGCCTGCCAAAAGCCATATCCCTGATTGCCATGGTCCCATGGGACCCAAGAACGAAAGGCTCCTCAGCTGCCAGAGCCAGGCACTCAAGGCTGTCCCCTAGTCAGCAGCCGCAAAAAATGAGGCACCAATCATAACAACCAGGGCACCAGGCACATGTAAAGCTTCCCTCCAGGAGACACCACCAGCACTCCAGAACATGGCAGAGGATGAGTATGAAGATAGCTCCCACTCTCCTTGGTCTCTGGGAAGCACTATAGTCAACCCCTATATGTCTGTTTAATTAGAAGCCTGCCCTCAGGCCACAGCCAGGAGCTAATGGCCCCCCTTCAAACAAAGATCAAGCTCCCGGGTTTGTTGCCTCTTGCTGTCCCCTGGGGGTGGTAGCTGTGTAAGACCTTTCTTCGTTGGTTACACTCCTGAGGGACCCACAAATGTAAGCCCCACAGGCCACTAGAGCCAGGCAATGTAGAGGTGTCTTCTAGGTGGCAGCTGCAAAAACTGGGGTCCCAGATGCACGTAAAAGCTCCCTTTTGGGAAATACTGGTGCTTGGGAGCATAGTAATGGGAAAGTAGGAAGGTGGCACCTGCTGGTGTCCATCCTGAAGCGTATTCTAGCCAGGCTCCTAGGTGTGTGTGTTTAATTACATGCCTGCCCCTCAGGCCAACACTTTATTGCAAGCAGGTGAAACTTCACTTTAAGTCTAGGTGCAATCAGCTGCTTCTGAGGGGCCCTGGGGTACATCAGTCCAAGCCCAAGAGAACTTTCAGAGCTGTTTCTCAGATTCCTTCAGTCTTATGGGCCTCAGGATATGAGCCATTGGTTTTCAGTGTTAGATGTTTTGGGGGCTTGTCTCTCAAGTGTATGTCTTAAAAGCTGGAATGCTTGGTATAGGGTTCAAACGCTTTGCTGTCTAGGGATAAGCTCTGGGTTGTGAGTTCCCTCCTGGTTGTGGTTCACAGCACCAGGGCTGGGGTTTATAGCAAGCTTGTGTAAGACATATGCACCCCCATGTTCATTGCAGCATTATTTACAACAGCCAAGATATGGAAGCAACCTGCATCCATCCATGGACAAATAGATGAAGAGACTGTGGTGTATATATGTACAACGAAATCTAATTCAGCCATAAAAAGAATAAAATCTTGGTGTTTGCGGCAACATGGACGGACTTCGAGGGTATTCTGTTAAGTGAGGTAAGTCAGAGAAAGACGTACCGGATGATCTCTCTTATATACAAAATCTAAAAATAAACACAGGTATTCCCCACTATCAAAAGTTTGCATTATATCACTTTGCTTCTATGAAAGACTTCCATTAGTAGTTTTCGCTATCTGAAAGAAATCCAAAGAGGATTTATGCTTTTGTGGAAAAAGGCAAAAAACAAAAATAGCACTCAGCGTTTGTATTGGAGTGAGACATTTTAGGGGCAATGCACGCCCCAGCAGCAGGAATGGTACCACCAAAATGCTTCCCTGGGAACTGTAGTCAGCTTCTCAGCATCAAGCTGCCTAGCTTTGAACTGTGTCTGGGAGCATCTGTGCTTTATCTCGATTTATTTTGTGCATCTGTTGGCAAGATGTGTCCTAAGGTATCAGAAAAGCCTATGAGAGTTTATTTTTGGGGTCTGTGAACGCCAACAATTTTTTTCCATAGAAATTAATGGTAATTGCTTTTTTGCTTTAATCCATTTTGGTTTAGGACAGGTTTCAAAAGGAATGCTGTACTTTGGATAGTGGGAAACCCATAAAACAAAAACAAAAACAAAAACAAAAACAAAAAACACCAAGTTCTTAAATACAGGGAACAGATTGGTGGTTGCCAGAGGTATGGGGTAGGGGCTGAAAGAAATGGATGAACTTGTTTTTTGTTTTTTTGTTTTTTTGAGTTTAAAGAAATTGAACTTAAAAAACAAATAAAAATGTGATTTGGAGGAGCACTTTTACCCTTCGTTGTATATCAGATTGCATATATAATACAATTAAATTATAAATCATGTAATTGAGCAAAAAATAATTTCTTTATGTAAACTATTAATAGATGTTTTAAAAATGAAATCATGTGTATATAGTAGTATTCATAAACGCAAGTACACTAATCTAAAGCTACATAACAACATTAACAGCAAATCCACATACAAACAAAGATATTCCTCTGAATTTTATGTTTCATTGAACATCAGAAACCACCACTGTACTAAACTGAGTTGAGGACAAAGTATTTAAAAATTATATAAAAGATTTAATGCTTCCAGCTCACTTTCTTTTTGCAATAAGCTAGTTTGGTATTTGATCTAAAATGCACAAAAGAATGGAATTTACTGTTTACTATGATAATTGGAAATGAAGAAAAAAACAATTTCAATTTTTATTACTCCCCTTTCATGTTACAAGAGACCAATTCACCAAAAAAACACTGAAGCAGGTTAAAGGTGATAACTTGTAGATTTAAAAAATATTGTTAGGTACCACCTAAAAAATTATTCCCAGTCTTTCAGCTAAATTGTAAGCCTCACTTTTTCCATCAGGTAGCATATATACACACTATTTTTATTTCTTTTTGTATGATTTAGTTTGTCCATAAACTCAACCTCAAGAAGGAGTACTTCATTAAATAGAGAATAGGCCCAGGAATGGACTAACTGCCTGATAAATGTTACATAATTATTGTCTTATTACACCGAATTTTGATTGTCCACATCTTGTAGGAAGAGATGACATATTGTTTAATCTTGTATCCCAAGTGTCTGCTGTAAACCCTAGCAGATAATAAGTGTCCAATAATGTAATTCTAATCTGTAGGAGGGTTCAGAATAAACATCATAAAGACCTCCAGCCCACACTCTGAACATTTACAACCCTTCCTAATGATACCACTCCACTGTCAATGAATAATAACTTATGCTAGTATTATTTAACTACGTGACTCTGTAAGTGTACCCACTGCTTTGTCTCTCAGACACCCTGGATTTGAATCTTGCTGCATGTCTTGCTCTCTTGACTTGACATTGGGCAAGTCATTGTACCTCTTAGGTCCTTCTTTTCCTTATCTGTAAACCTGAAATGAAATATCTACCTTGCAGGATAGTAGTAGGATTAGCATAAGGGACATGGTGGACAGTGCCTGTGATGGAAAAGGTGCTCAGGGAGAGTCAGGTAGGCTTATTGTTGCATGGGAAGGGGTTCAACAGGAATGTTTGTTGATATGGTCTTGGCCTCTTCAGAGTTCTTCATTTATGTGGCCTGAAATCTTTTGGGGTCAGATTTCTTTAAGTATTGTGATGGTTGAATTGTGTCCCTGAAAAAGGTACGTTGAAACTCTAACTCCTAGAACCTCAGAATGTGACCTTTTTGGAAATAAGGTAATTGCAGATGGAATTAGTTAAGATGAGATCCTACTGGAGCAAAGTGAGCCCTAATCCAATATAACTGATAGCTTATATGCAGAAGAGAAAGAGACACAGGGAGAAGAATGCTGGGTGATGACAGAGAGATCCAAGTGATACAGCCTCAAGCCAAGGAGCACCAGTGGTTGACAGCCACCACCAGAAGCTGGGAGGAGGCAAGAAAGGATTCTATCTAGAGCCTCAGAGGAACCATAGCTTTGCCTACACCTTGACTTTGGACTTCTGGCTTCCAGAACTGTGAGAGAATATATTTTAAATTGTTTTAAGCCACCCATTTTGTGGTACTTTGTTATGGTAGCCCTAGGAAATTAATACAAGTACTATGCTAAACTTTAATGACCATGACTTAACCAAAGTTACTCCAGAAAAAAGGAACACTTGCAATACTCAAAAAAATGAGTGAATTGAGGTTTTTCACAGACACCAGATTTTTCCCATCCTAAAAATGATTATAACTATAGAACAACTGGTCGACTTCTGGGGAAAAGGAGGGGGAGAAACAAATCCTTGATCTACCACAGTCCACAGAGGCTTTTGTTTTTTATTGTACCCCTGAATTTCCAAAGATTTTGTAAAGAAGTTTGAGTCCCTGGAGAACCAGAAAGCTTTCAGTCGTACTTGTTTGAAAAGGTAAGAAAATCCTGTTTGCATTTACTATTTATGAGCCATGG
Source organism: Callorhinus ursinus (assembly GCF_003265705.2). Classification (NCBI taxonomy): domain Eukaryota; kingdom Metazoa; phylum Chordata; class Mammalia; order Carnivora; family Otariidae; genus Callorhinus; species Callorhinus ursinus. Next base: position 33,625,161 of record NW_027397077.1, on the reverse strand, counting down.
TTTCATATTGCCATGTGGCCACGTGATGCTTGCTTTTAAGAACCTGCAAATGAGATCAGATTCATTATTTTTTAATGTAAAGAGGATGATGGCAAACTCTGCAGAGTAATATAAACCAGACTGTCACTCTTGCCCTAGAATTTGTAATAACATTGTTCCTTTAGAAACTAGTAAACTACATGCCATATTTAAAACATTGCATTTGACATAAAAGCAATTATTTGTTGGAAATAGCATTCAAGTATTTAATTGCAGTACATGATTCATGGGAAAATCTTCAATTCTGGGCAACTCCATGGTACTAAAACTCAGGTGCACATTTTCCCATGTAAAGCACACACATCTAATAAGGAAACCCATTGGCTGTGCTCTTGTATTTCTCTTTCATCGAGGTGGCAGCTGCCATTTCTGCTGCTAAGTTTTATTCAACTTCTAAGAACAGGGAGAATGAAATCAAATAGATGAGTTGGTATAAAAACTAAAAACTAACTGTATGGTAATCCAATGCGTTCTAGAAAAGAATTTCATTTTATTTATTTCTAAAAAGTCTCTTCTGCAGAAAAAAATGTATTCTGTTGCAAGACTGAAATAATACAACTGAGAATCTAGTCCCGTTCTGGAAAAGATGCCATTCTCTGACCTTTGCTTATCTTCAACTCTCATGTATCCCTCCTGGTCTCAGCTTCAAGGAAGACACTTAACTTATGGATAGATGAAATTCCTCTCTTGAAGGAAGTAGTTCCACATTTCCTAGGGTGAATTTTTTGGCCAAGGTTCCTGCTGCATATTTGTGATTTTCTTAGTGTTTTTTTACAGATTAACATGTTTCCCCAGAATTTTCCTAAAATAGCTGGATTACCATAGAATATATTTTCCTCTTGAAGTCCATCTTCCATTGCTCCTGGTGTTATCTCTCTCTGTTCCCTAAAACACCTAATAAATCATTTTCACTCATTCATTCAACTCTAGTCTGTCACTAGAGTTGCCAAACTAAAGCCCATGGCTGTATTTCTACTATTCACATTTTCACAGATGGCTGGGGGGAAAAACAATGAAAGAAGAATATTTTGTGACTTGGAAAAATTATATAATATTCAAATTTTGGTGTCCAAATAGTTTTATTGGAACACAGCCACACTCATCTGTTTGCATATTTTCTTTGGGAGGTCATGGCCTTTCAAAGGCCCATAGCCAGTCTAGTACCTCAGGAGTTCTGCCTCCTTCTCAAAGTTTCATATCCACCAGCGCCACCCTGACTTCTTGTTGCTGTCATAGCCCATGGCCTTGCATCTTTTTTAATCTGTTCTCCCTAGTGCCTTTTGTGTGACACTCCAGTAGAGTTCTACATGGCTGGATTCCAAATTTGTTCTTTTCACAGTAGCTCTGCAGGCCATGATCTAGCACCACCCACTTTTGATTCCAGCCTATCCATTAGTGTGACATTTGTTTAGAAAGCTTGGGCTGCTATAACAGAATACCAACGTCTGGGTGGCTCAAAAACAAACATTTACTTCTCACAGTTCTAGGGGCTGTGAAGTGTAAGATCATGGTGCTGGCAGATTCATGTCAATGGAATGGGATCACTTCCTACTTCACATTCAGCTATCTTTTTCAGTGTGTCCTCACATGATGGAAAAGTAAGTGAGAGCTCTCTGGGGTCTCTTTTATAAGGGTACTAATCCCATTCATGAGACTCCATCCTCATGACCTACTCATGTCCCAAAGTCTCCACCTACTAATACTATCACATTGGGGGTTAGGAGACAGTGAAGAGATAAAAGTCTTGAATTTTTTAAAAACGAATAGCTCTCAAGCTGGGCCTCTCATCTTGCATTTGTTTAGTTGTTTCTTTTCCATTTTTTAAAGGCTTAAATATAAGAATCTTCTTTCATACTTGTATTTCTTCTGACTCATTTCAGCCCAGCATAGCTACCTGCAGAGATGGTTTTGAACTTCATTTTGTTGGCCCTTGTACCCCTATCTTTCCCAGAATTGTTTTAGTCTAAAGAGTTTTTTACAGACACATGTTCTACATTTTAATCAGATGTATTGATTAAAATATTCAGGAGAATTGGATCCCAAACAGAGCTTTGTGGCACTATTCTAGGGACTTCTCTCTAAATCAATATTGATCTTTTAAGCAGTACTCATTGGGAATGGTTCAAATCATTGCTAATCCTTGTAAGAACAGGTGATTATAGAAGACTGTGTGAAGTGCTTTGCTAAAATGGACATGAATTGTATCTAAGCCCTTACCCTCATTCAGTAGCTTAGAGATTCCCATCAGGCTATCTGTGAGTAAATTTATCATCCTATATATTTGACTCTAATTCCTTGGCATCAAATTTTTTGATTAAAAAATTTAAATCTCCTATTTAAGTTCTTAAATATTACTAATGGTTTTTTCATTTTCAGACCCCCATTATGTAATTTGCTTAAATATGTGGATATGAACATATGGAAGCAGCCGGGTATTTCTGTATCATCTCTCTTTTGCAAGTCTTCTTTTTAGCTGAAAACCTTGATTTGGGGTTAAGAGCTCAGGATCAGGAATAAAAACATCTAGATGCCGATACTTAATCTGCTCCTTAACTAGCTGTGTAACCTACGATATGCTCTCTAACCTCTCTTAGCATTAGTTAATTCCTATGATTTCCATGAGTTCCTTCTTGTTGTAGAAATCATAATCATAGTCAACCTATTGAGCACAAACAAGAAACCCTCAGAGGAGTTTATAGGGAGGGAAGATGAGTGGTACCATTCAGTAACTACACAATTTCAAAAAATGACAGTTATGCACAAACAATGAATCATGGAACACTACATCAAAAACTAATGATGTAATGTATGGTGATTAACATAACAATAAAAAAATTTAAAGAAAAAAATGACAGTGAAAATAAGGGTGGCATATAAACTGCAGGAATGTGGAGAGGGAAGAGAGCTGTTGGGATTCGACTGTTGAGAGTGGATTTCATGGATGCAACCTAAACAAAAGGGAGAATAGAGGTAGTAAAGTGTTGATATCTGAAATACTTTTTATTCTTGTTTTATTTTGTTATGTTTTAATCCTCTCCAAAGTCAACGTCAGTGCAAGATACCTTCCCACCATTTTTGGAATACTGCCTTGACACTTAATCAGGAGTCCTAACTTATACTTTGATTTCAGAAATGGACAAGGTAGTGCCAATTATTTCCAAGCACACCATTTTGAAGTAATATATCATTTTGTTTGGAGTGAAATAACATTCAACACATAAGAACTCATAAAACTAGGCAGAACAATTTAGAAATTGTCTTCTGGCCTTAGCAGCATTTGAAGGCAAACAACTCATATAATTGCTACTAGTGTTTGCTTTTTAATGTTGAATAAAGGTTGAGAGAAGAAAAACAAGGGAATAATAGATGGCATCAATTTAGCTTGCTCTTTGAGGGATGAAGTAAAATGTGGTGGTTAGGAATATAGGCTCTGGAGTCAGACTCTGGATCCATCATTTGTGGTTGGATGAGGTTGTAGATGTTACTTAACCTTTTGTACTTCAATTTCATTCATCAAATGGCCATAATAATAAAACTTACAGAGATATTGTTAGGGTGAAATGTATTGTCCCATAAAGGACTTAAACTTGTAGCTGGATTCGAGGAAACACCAAATAAATATTTATTATTATTATTATTACCATTCTTAGTGTTTTTGTATTCTCCCATAAAAGCATACACATTACTAAAAGGAGTACAGGATGGAAACAACATGAAATGGAAAGGAGAAATTAGAAGAATACTGAGTTACAAATTCTAAAGACATAAATTATGGTAGATGGAGCCTTGTCCACTACAAATTCTCTTTATGAAGTGGTCTCTCCAACAGTTGGTCTCTTCATGCCTCTTTACTTTTGAATCCAAAATTGTTGCAAAATTAAAGCAAAAGATCTTAGAATTTTGAGTAATATCTTTGGACCTTAGAAATCATCATGTCATGTGACTCTAATCTGTAATTTTATTATTTAAGATTAATTTACTTATTATCATTATCATTATCATCAACTATAACTAATTAAACATGGCAAGAATGCAACAATAGCAAAACATAAGCACTGTTTTGCCTAACCTATGAATTCATTGGAATGATTAAGGGTATGAGAATTTAGTTATACAATAAAATAATTAAAAAATCTACTGGAAATTATTAAAATGAATGACCCAAGATAAATAATCCTTCTAGGAAGTTTTGGCAGAAAAAAGAACTATTCCTAATTGTCAAATGGGTATAATCAATACTCCTCTTTCAAAATGTCTGTGATTATTTTGTCTTGAGTCAACTCAGTTGTGGGAATCAACACCTGGAGAATTAGTGGGGTGAGACATTACATGTGGGAGAGAAGAAAGCATAAAAAGGCTTTAAAAATTGGGGGTACTAGGTAGGAAATTCATCCACTCCTATAGAGGATCAACTAGCTAATGATTATAAAGTACTTAATGCATTCTTAATTCTGTAGGAGAGCTAAGATCTATTTCTTCAACTCTGTATGTCTTTTCAAAGCCTTCTGACAATTCTCTCTCCTTTTTTTCTCCCTCTCCCCATGCCTACTTTTGTTGGGGGACAATATGGGTACTGGTAAGGAGCAGTGAATAGAAACAATGGGATGAACATAGTCCAATGTACACTTATAGGTAAGAAAGGACACTTCTTGAACAACGAGAGATCTTAGGCAGTGAAAGACTCTTTGCTTGATCTATTTAAAATGAGGCTAAGTAAAGCAGTGGAAAATACCTGCCAAGCAAGACTGTGGCTTTGTCGGGAAGATGGGTTAGATGCTTCAAGAGTTTCATCTTGAAGTTCTCTATTTTGGTAGCACAAGACATTATTAGTTCATCATACCGAGTCCTGAGAAAATTGTCTGCTGATATAAAACAGCTAGATTTGAGCAAATGAAAACAAAGTCAATAAAGAGCTGCAAGATAAGACTTGTGCATAAAACCAAACTACGTAGTTTCCCAATGAGCCACTTGCTGAATGCAAGACTTAGTTTTCTTTCAAGTGGGTCACCTGTGAATGTATTGAAATGTGGACAAACTCAACTTTCCTCCAAGAGTTGGATGAGGCTGTAGAGAACATACATGCCATATTTTCACCTAAGCATTTCTTTGTCATTCATTCTCTACTACCTCCACTTTCTTTATTAATGAAGTACAAGTTGACCCTTCTCTGCAAAACCTATTTTTTTCTACTTTATAAAAGGAATCTTATTTGATATGACATAATGCATGCATGTATACTATCTTCCACAAAAGGGCTGAAAACCATTGAGTATCATGGAAAACAAATTTTTTTAACCTTTTCAAATGTTTTGACTTTTCACATTATGTTTTCACCTCCTGCCTGATTATCCTTCATCACCTGGACAGGGCAAGTGTGTTCTCTTTTGTGATCTCTCCTAAAATGAATATGAAAAGTAAAGGCCACCTGTTGCCATTTAAGAATATGGTTTTTCTCTAAATCCACTTGACATTTCAAGGTTTCACATCTGCTACTTTGTGATAACATTTTCCTTTATAGACCATGTGATTTCTAAAATGGTGTCACGTGAGTCAAAAATCTAGCCAAGAATGGTGTTTACAATTTCTAAGCTTAGGGCTGTTTTAGGATTTCATCCCCCATAGGCGAAAGGGTGCACGGTGATTATTCTGGGCTCTTATTTAAAATATATGAGCACATTTCTTCTCAAGTGCCCATTCTAATCAGTTGAAAGTGATTGCTCATACTACTGGGTTGAGATTGGTGACTAATGGATGCCCAGGTAAAACAGTCCTTGCCAGTTTGGGATGTCTGGCATTGGTGAGGGATTGGCCAGCGTTCTGTATTGGCCCTTCTTTCTTCAGAGGCTTCTTACAAGCAAGAGAAGGCTGTCACCTCTGTTCCAAACACATTTGCATATCTGGCTGAGAAAGCAGGATTGCCACAGGCATGTGGCAACAAACTTCTTCCTACCTGTCCCCCCCTTTCCCCCTCCTCTCTTAGCTTGGCTGTTATTCAATCCCTGTGAGTTTTCTGAACAAAGAAGAACTATTGCTGGCCTCAATTAAAAAGCCTAGGCAGGGTGATGTGTGCTTATCAAGATAAACATTTATCTGCAACCCTCCTCTCTGGGCCTCTGGGGGCTCTTAATCACCAAAGAGGTTAAGGTTGCAGCAATATTTGCTCTTGGTGCATTTTCAGAGGCCAGGGTAATTCCATGGCCTGCAAATGAAGATAAGAGGCGGGTTGCAGACGGGGCAGCAGTTGCTGGTAGATAAGAGTGTGTTATTCCATGCCAGAGGTTAATGGGAATTGTCAGTGTGGTGGTGATTTTTCCAATCCTTTGTCTCTATTTTGACAGAGGACATGGCCCAAGCCAAACACAGGATCCCATTTCCAAGAACACCTGTCGCTTCATGGATCAAATGTAAGAGATACTTCTTGGGAACTCCTTCTATCCCAATACACCGTGTCCCTAGGTCATATTCTGTCTACATTCTTGGCATAAGCTTTCCTCTGGCGGGGCCTCTTGTTGCCAAATGGCTAATCTCTCTTCTGTATGTTGCTTGCTTGCAAAGCTTTAAAAATGTTTCTCTGTTTCTTTCTTCTTTGTTTCTGAGCAAGGTATGTAAATGACAAATTTATTTCAAGTCAACGCTTAAATGCTTAAATATTTCTGTCAGCGTTAGCAGAGAGCTCTGGGTAATAATAATCCACAAAGGAGTCAAAGTTAAAGTTTATTTTTATATTCATATTTAGGATACAGTCAGTCAAACAAATATAAACATACCCACTGAGTACCCAGGGTTGCCCTCTCTCCATGGCTGCTCTCTGCATGTGAGTCCAAATCTAGGGAAATCCTGCTCCTGCAATTGTAAATTATTTGGACCTAGTAACTAAATGACTAGCATTAGTTTTCAGTGGATTTTTTTCCTTCTGCTTATCTGAATAGCTGCAAATGGGCTCTGTTATTTTAAAAATGCAAATATTTAGTAGACTAATCTATAACATGATAGATACCATTCACCAGCCTAAAGAAAGCAATTTGCCATAATCAGGTTGTTTCACCTAGAAAAAAGAAGGGGCCTCTTGAGAAAATAAAAAAGACTTGTTGCCTCTGTTTTGAGGGCGTTAGTCATTGTGTTGTTATCTACTATAATAATACCATATCCCATTTTTGAGTGCTTACCAGGAGCCAAGCACTGAGTTAATGTCGCACACGGGATCCCATTTAATTCTTTTTTTTTTTTTATGGAAAGTTCCTGAGGTGGGTATCTATCTCTCTCTGATGGACGAGGATACTGACCTCAAGTGATAAAGCAACTTGCCTGAGGTCACACAGCTCCGAAGAGATTGAACTAGGTCTTTCTGCTCCCAATGCCCATGTTCTTTTCTGCCTCCCAATAAAGCAACAGACTTGGCCTTCAGAGAAACAGTACTAAAGGATCTCTTTCCAGTTTCTGAATTTCTGAGGCCTTCTCATTTTTCCAGACTTCCCTGAGATCTTGAATATAAGTGTACCTAACAAAGATGAGCCCCCTTGCTGAGAAGGCTGTGCTTAGAGCCCATGTCTCCTGCCTCCTCACCCAGAGCTCTTTCTCAGTTTCACCGCTCCCTTTCTGGGGGCTAATGGCTGGAGGTAAGACAAGAGCAAACCATTTTCATAAGCCCTTCCCCCACTTACCACCTCCCTTTTTCACTCCACAGCTACTCTTCTTTTCTCATTTCCAGAGACTGTATCCCTCAACATGTTATTGCATATGTATTTGCTTTTTGTTTATCATGTTTCCCCATAATAGAATGTCTGCCTTAGGAGAAGAGAGACTTTGTTTCATTCACTGCTGTATCCTTGGGACCTAGAAGAATGTCTGGCTCTAGTAGGCCCTCAATAAATATTTATGGGATGAATGGATGAAGACACAGATCTCTACAGGCTTAGTTAGATGCTTCCGTTCCCTTGAACGCATTGGTATTTGAAATTTAACAAAAACCTCTCTCCTTCACATGGTATATACGAAAAGCTGTGGATACTTGGTTATGTACTCTAGAAGCAGTGGGTTTTCTGTTTTGCAAAAATGATTTAATACATCATTAATATAGTAATGTTTCATATTCAGGACACATCTATCTATAAGCTCTGTCCTTTGAAAGCTCAGGCCAATTTGTAATTAAATATACTTCAGAAATATTGCTCTAATTTATCATGCAACATCATAGCGCTAAATGATTTGACATTTCTTTTTCCTCTACAATATGCAAAACAGAACAAAACCAAATGACCTCCCCCCCTTGTTCCATTACATTGCTTCAGCTTTTGGTAAAACTTTTTTCAGATGTTCATTAAATTTAGGCAGAGCGTGCACATGCTATCTCATGTTAAAAGGTTCAGATACTCCAACTTTGAAGGATGTAGGGAAAGTTAAGCTTCAGTGAGATTTCCTTGTTTTGGGGGGTGAAAGGAATGCCCCAAGGTGTCCTGCAGCATTTTTGGCCTTGCAGGGTATTTAAGGGTTAAGATTCAGGCTACCCCACGCCTTGCAGGGTATTTAAGGGTTAAGATTCAGACTACAACACAAACTTTCCGAGGCATTAATACTTACAAAGCTGTGAGTGTCAAAGGGTTAAGAAAGGCCATGGTTGCTTGATGCTGGAGGGAAAGCTGGGAAGAAAATATTTTTATGCTTCTAATGTTAATCTAGGGAATGATCTTCCCCGCTTGGATAAGGGGAGAGAAAAGCTTTCTTCTTATTTCATAATGCAACTGCATAAAACGTGATCTTTCTTGCATACAGAAATGACTCATTCTGAAAGGGTTTTCTCAGCCAAGGTTATCAGCTTTTCATTTTTCCTTCAGCAGTACTAAAGGCTCCTTTGCTTTCTCTTTTCTCACCTCCCTACAGTGAGCTTTTGCCATGTAATTTCTTCTGAAAGATCCAAATTCCCATTGACTCCTTTTACTTTAGAGTGTTTACTTAACAGAAAATGATCAATGTTGAGCTAAATAGGGAAGAAATCATCTGTATAGTTACATTTCTTTATATCTCTCAGCACATGCTCGCCTATTTTAAATGCTAACATGGCAAACTGTGTTGGATAAGCATTCTGGGGTGTCCATGTGTTCGTTATTTTGCAACATAAAGTGGAGATACTCAATCCTTGAAAATTGCTTTCTGAGACTGGATGCTCCACTGTGTCTCCTAACTTGTATTTATCCTTAATAAAAAGGTATTACGGGAGGAATATGCTTATACTTGCTAGATCAACTCTTTACTATAAAAGTGGGTTAAGATACATTGACATTTATTGTTTTAAGAAGAGTTTCTCTGGAGAGAGAGAAAGAGAGACCGAGACAGAAAGAGAAAGAGTTTAATATACATCTATTTACCAGGTAGACTGACTTCATCAGGAGTGGTATGGATCCTTTATAAGAAAGTTGAGGGTTAAGAGTGTGGCAACTCTAGAAGGGCAGATTTGAATTTGAGTTTTGACTTCAGTTTTCCAGTTTTGGACAAATACTCAATACCTCTGTGCCTTTGCTTGCTTCCTCATCTACACAGTGGGGATAGTAAGAGCATCAGTCTTAAAACAGAGTTAGTATGAGGGTGCAATAGCTGATCTGTATAAAGCACTCACCACAAAGCTGAGTATATGATAAGTCATTAGTTTATGTTAACTACTACCATTATTGTTATTAAATAATTCAGCTGACAAGTAGACATACAGTGAAGCAGACCAAGGTTCGGAAAGGGGTGATCAGTGGCCTATGGGTCTTAATTAATTAGTGTCATGTCCTCAGAGAGACCTGCTTTGAATCTCTAAATTAGGGTAGGCAAATCCTGGTATATGCTTTCGATGTAGGAAAGATGTTATTAGGGTTTGAAGCCGACGGCCAAGAAAGAATTCTTGAGACGTCTTTGGTGCAAAAAGGTGATTTTACAGGACCCGTGGGCAGAAAGAGCTGCATCGGGGTCATGAGGAGTGGCCTATTATATACTTTCAAGTTGGGAGGGGGTTAGGGAGAGTGTAAGTCTCTAAGGAATTTTGGAAGCAAGGTTTCCAGGACCTTGAGTGGGCTAGCTATTGTCGGGAAAAGGTCATTTATTACTGTCTAATAAAACCTGAGTCATGAGACCCTTCAGATAAATATTGGTGGGTCATATGCTTGGGGGATGATTGCCAACATGTATCTTGGAGGGTTTGGAGATAAAGGAAGTTTCCAAAGGAATTCTTATATGTTAAGTAGACTTACAGAATCCTGGTGGAGGGTGGGGGTACTCAGGCTAGGATTGCCTTTTGCCCTTAGCAAAGTATTAACATGGAAGCAATTGTGTCTCTAGAGGAATGTCACTCTGCCTGTTTCAAGGACTTGTCAGTTGTCTCTAGGTAGTAAGGAAATTTAATGATTTTTCTTCTGCCTTTGTTTCCCACATCACTTTCTCAGCATCCTTTACTTTTTTTCTTTAAATAATTTCCCACAGTTTCTTTTTTTAAAAAAGATTTTACTTATTTATTTGAGAGAGAGAAAGAGCATGAGCAGGGGGAGGTGCAGAGGGAGAAGGAGAAGCAGACTTCCCCCCTGAGCAGGGAACCTGATGTGGGGCTCCACCCCAGGACCCTGAGATCACGACCTGAATTGAAGGCAAACGCTTAACTGACTGAGCCACCCAGGTGCCCCTAAAATTTACCACAGTTTTATTTATTTGTAGGATTACAATTTAGGGTGTGACAGGTGATGGAAGGGATCCTATGTATCCTGTTCACTTCTTTATACCCCGTGCATATTCCACAGTGCCTGGAACAAAGTGGGTTCTCAAAATCACTGGATGAATAGATGACAAATTCAGGAAAGATTTATGAGGTACTTACATACCTGGCAGAGCACCTTTGTAAATGGATGGATGGATGAACTCTTTTGGTTCATTAGACCTCTTTGGCTGCTCTTTTTCAAGATCCTTTGCTACATGTTTAATTGTATTTAGAGTATATATATATATGTATAAAATATAGATTTAGATATAGATATAGGAGTACAAATGTAGATTATTCCACAAATCCAATTCCATTTCAAAACTGTCTTACTGCTTTGTTATATCACTGTTCTAGAGTCTGTAGTTTAGAACTGGAGAAACAGTCCTTGAGGTCTTGAAATAGGTTCTATCTTTCTGTTGTGCCTGGTACTATTCAAAATCCCCTTTGACAATGGCTTCTACAAATGTGCATGACATGAGGGTCTTGGTGCAGTTGGTTTCAATGGAGATAGCACATTTACAGGTACATGAGGACCAGACAAGTAATGTAAAATAGGTAAGCTGGCTAGATGGGGACAGTGGCCAATGACATGAGTGCCCCATTCCAGAGGCACCTATAACTCAATTTCTGTTGCTTTTTGACACATGAGAACCCAGGATTGCCAGATCTGCCAATTTTTCGAGAAGCTTCACATCTATATTTCTGTGGGAGGTTTTCTTTTCAAAAACATTATCAATGAGTTATTTTTTTTAATTAAAAAATTGTGTGCTCCAAACTGATAGTTCTTATGGCTGAATCCAGCCATGCAGAAACTGGACTGGTGTATATATAACCCCAAATCATTCACCATCAAGTGAAAAAGAATAGTGACCTAAATGTGAGAAAAGCTACTACCAAAAATGTCTATGAAGAGTTGGACACATAGATTTTTTTTTAAAGATTTTGCTTATTTATTTGACAGAAAGAGACACAGCGAGAGAGAGAACACAAGCAGGGGTGCGGGAGAGGGAGAAGCAGGCTTCCCGCCGAGCAGGGAGCCCTATGCGGGGCTTGATCCCAGGACCCTGGAATCGACCTGAGCCGAAGGCAGACGCTTAACGACTGAGTCACCCAGGCGCCCCGATACATAGATTTAAATATAGGCTTTGAATTCATACAGATCTAGGTTTGCAATGTGATCTTGGACAAATTGCTTAACCTCTCAGATTATTTCTACTGATAGGATACTTTGATTCTCTAGGGGCTTATTTAACAGGGAGGAATATAAACTTCTATCTATATTTCATAATATGCTCAATTTACTAAATGTACATACTTAATAGATAAAACTTTGAGACATCAAGTTGAATATTTAAAATTTATTACAAATGAAATTAGTTAAGCTCTCAAAGTGCAAATTACAATTCAAATTTTAATGTGACTGAAACCTTTGAACACTATAAATAAATACCTTGAAGAGTAGACAAAATGACTATAATTACAATGTTTACTTAATTTGTTACTATAATTACACTAAAACTATTCAAAATTATTGATGCTCTAATTTCTTTATTATTTTGATATATATTCTTAAATACCTTTGTAGGATTACAATGGTGCTTGTTTTAATTTAACTTAAAATTATAGTAGAGTTTATATTGTCATCTTCCAGGATTACAAGGTCTTTGCTGATTTCAAAAAAAATCCCCAAAACCAAAACAACCCCAGTATCTTCTCACACCACCTTGGTTCTAGGATCTGGATTATCAACAAGCTAATTTCTGATGCATGAATGGGACTGATTGCTTGTCCCAAATTGATTTGCACCAGCCAATGATCATTTGACAAGGTTCCTTACAAAACTTATACTGTATTTGTTACATTAGTGGCATGATTTGAATTCTGCATCTTTCCCAAAGGTTTAGACATTTGCAATTTGTGTTTTTTCCCCAGAATGAGGCATTCTTTAAATTTTGCATGACCAGCACTGTATCATCAATTATCCTGTCAATGATTATACATTACCCTGTCCTGTAAGTATTATTAACAACTTATCTATGCCTCATTAGTATTTAATATAATTTGTAGGGCCATCTAGTTTTCTGATATTTAGCTAACCAATCATCTCGAAATTCTCTGTTAAACCCTCTTTCTCTTTGATCATTGTGACTACTGATTAAACCTCATTCCACCTGGTTATTATCTGTGACCACAACCATTTTTTTTTCTATTTGAGGGTTTAGTTCCAAAGTTCCTTGCAACTACTTAGCCGACTTACAATTACTTCTCTACTTAGACATTAAGTACATATCTGCACCTTATGAACAGATGTACAGAAGAATATATAGAAGCAACACACCTACTTATAATCTCTCTTTTAATTATTATAACCAATCAAAAGGCAAATATATATATTTATAGTCACTCCTCTTTTTGCATTAGAATTACTTTTTCATCTACTTTGTTACATTTTCCCTATTTGTTATCAGGATGGAATCATGGCCTTTCACAGACCCAAACTTGTTCTATTTAACTGTAATTATTGTTATTATTTTTAAAGATTTTATTTATTTATTTGAGAGAGAGAGAGAGAGCATGAGAAAGGGGGTGGAGCAGAGGGAGAGGGAGAAGCTGACTCCCTGCTGAACAGGGTGCCCAGTGCAGGGCTCCATCCCAGGACCCTGGGATCATGATCTGAGCCAAAGGCAGACGCTTAACTAAGGGAGCCGCCGGGTACCCCTGTTTTTCTTTTTTTGATGGTCCAACTGCCTTAAGTTGGTCAGTATGAGTCTCTGTAAGCTGGTCCTTTGTTCTGATGTCTTCAAGAGAACCAGTGTTTTTTAGCAAATGTTCTGGCTCTCCTGATATGACTCAGTTCCAAGGAAGGGAACTAGTTACCCTCTGAGAATCCCAGGTTTCCTTTTAGAAGAAACATATTGGAAACTAATGTCTGGGACCTAGAGATCCACATAAAGAGACAACGGGGTTGAAGTGCTGCTGATGCTGTTGAGTCATTTTTAGAGAAAAAAACTGAAAAAAAAAGTATTTCCTTTTAGGAAACAGAGTTTATATTAATTTTTCCAATTTAGCTATTCTATCACTCAATCTTTCCTTAAATATGATTTTCTCAGTATTTTTCTCTGTATTAAAAATATTTGGGGGCGTGGCTCAGTTGCTTAAGCTGTCAGACTCTCGATCTCAGATCAGGTCTTGATCTCAGGGTTGTGAGTTCAAGCCCTGCATTGGGCTCCATGCTGGGTGTGGAGCCTATGTAAAAAATAAATTATCTCCCAACCATATGGAAATTGTATAATATTTGTTACAGTCCTTATATAGTCTTTTTTAAAATTATTATGTTATGTTAATCACCATACATTACATCATTAGTTTTTAATGTAGTGTTCCATGGTTTATTGTTTGCGTATAACACCTGGTTCTCCGTTCAATACATGCCCTCTTTAATACCCATCACCAGGCTAACGCATCCTCCCACCCCCCTCCCCTCTAGAACCCTCAGTTTGTTTCTCAGAGTCCATAGTCTCTCATAGTTCGTCTCCCCCTCCGAATCCCCCCCTTCATTTTCCCCTTCCTACTGTCTTCTTCTTTTTTTTTTTTTAACATATATTGCATTATTTGTTTCAGAGGTACAGACCTGTGATTCAACAGTCTTGCACAATTCACAGCGTTCACCATAGCACATACCCTCCCCAATGTCTATCACACAGCCACCCCATCCCTCCCACCCCCCACCACTCCAGCAACACTCAGTTTGTTTCCTGAGATTAAGAATTCCTCATATCAGCGAGGTCATATGATACATGTCTTTCTCTGATTAACTTATTTCACTCAGCATAACAACCTCCAGTTCCATCCACGTCGTTGCAAATGGCAAGATCTCATTCCTTTTGATGGCTGCATAATATTCCATTGTATATATACACCACATCTTCTTTATCCATTCATCTGTCGATGGACATCTCGGCTCTTTCCACAGTTTGGCTATTGTGGCCATTGCTGCTATAAACATTGGGGTGCACGTACCCCTTCGGATCCCTACATTTGTATCTTTGGGGTAAATACCCAGTAGTGCAATTGCTGGGTTGTAGGGTAACTCTATTTTCAACTGTTTGAAGAACCTCCATACTGTTTTCCAGCGTGGCTGCACCAGCTTGCATTCCCACCAACAGTGTAGGAGAATTCCCCTTTCTCCGCATCCCCGCCAACATCAGTCATTTCCTGACTTGTTAATTTTAGCCATTCTGACTGGTGTGAGGTGGTATCTCATGGAGGTTTTGATTTGGATTTCCCTGATGCTGAGCGATGTTGAGCACTTTCTCATGTGTCTGTTGGCCATTTGGATGTCTCCTTTGCAGAAATGTCTGTTCATGTCTTCTGCCCATTTCTTGATTGGATCATTTGTTCTTTGGGTGTTGAGTTCTATAAGTTCTTTATAGATTTTGGATACTAGCCCTTTATCTGATATGTCATTTGCAAATATCTTCTCCCATTCTGTCAGTTGTCTTTTGGCCTTGTTGACTGTTTCTTTTGCTGTACAAAAGCTTTTTATCTTGATGAAGTCCCAATAGTTCATTTTTGCCCTTGCATAGTCTTATATTTAACTGATCCTTAGTCAGTTTGGGAGATTCTTCCACCCTTGAAATAATAAGAAGTGTGTGTGTGTGTGTGTGTGTGTGTGTGTGTGTGTGTGTGTGTGTTTGTCTGTCTCTGCATGTCTGCCGTTTGCCCCTGTTCCTGAAGCAGAGCTCCTAAATTCCTTGAAATTTCCTGGGTGATTGATAGGAGATCTTTTGTTCTAATCTTGTGATTCTTGGTGGGCTTCTAGATGGGGACTGGTTATCGGAAAGACTAATCTATGATTAGAAGCTTGGACTTTTTAGCCCCCCCACCTCCACCCCCCCCCATTCTATGGAGTGGTGAGAGAGGCTGGAAATGGAGTTAATAATTGATCATGCAGCATGATGAAGCCTCTGTAAAAATCACCAAAGTATAAGGCTCAGGGAGCATTAAGGTTGGGGAACACAGCCAAGTACTAGGAGGGTGGCCCACTTCCAAGTCCATGGGGGTCTAAAGCTTCTGTGCTCAGGACCCTTCCAAACCTTACCCTTTGTACCTCTTCATCTGGCTGTTCATTGTGTCCTTTAAAATAGTCTTTGTAGTGAATGAGCAGTGGTACGTAATCTGTTTTCCTGGGTTCTGTGAGCTGCTTTAGCAAATAATCAAAAACCAAGGGAGGGGGTTATAGGAACCTCCCATTTGTAGCCAAGCTGGAAGAAGTGTGAGTTACCTGGAGGTACACTACTTATGACTGGCATCTGAAGTGAGACTGAGTCCTTGACCTGTGGGGTATGTATTAATACCAGGCAGTTAGTGCCAGAATTGCTGTATATGGAAAACGCACACACTTTCTCAGTGGGATGACTAACAACAAGTAGCTTACAAGATTGTTGTGAGGAGTTAAGAAGTTCGCTCACAGTGCATAGCACAGAGGACATATTTGGAATATGCAAACTAATATGATTAAGCATGCATAACCTTAAGAAGCACACTTACCTATAAGGCAAGCTACCTCTTACTTAGAAAGTAACACGTGCATGTAAGCTGTAGAAACCCTATTTAAAATATACAAATGATACACAGAAAAAAATTACTTTTTCAAAAATAAGTGCCTTCTTTCTCTTTTGTATTACTAATCCTCTATGTGACAGTGTGTAGCTCTTTTAAATATTTTTGTATTAACATTGAAATTATCCATCTGGGTGGTTTCTGCATCTGTTTGAGTATTAATAATTTGTTCTGATCTGTCTCCATTTATGGAGGAGCTGTTATACCATAAAGGATTGGGTGGTTTGGCCTGAAAGCATTAGGAAAAAGCAGATCCAAAGGTTAGGTGACTCAGATGTATTTGGAGCAACCATGGCCATAATCAAAGGCAATTCTTTTTGTAGCTGTTTTTTAAATCCCCAAATTCCCATTGTTGGCACTATAAAAAATGAATCCCCATCCCTGCTTCTTTTGCGTTACTGATGAGGCTGATTTTGAAAGAGACTTCATTTTATTCATGAATCAGAAATCCATGAGTCTTTTCATACATACCCACTAAATACCCTACTATGTGATGAAAGCTGTCTGGTGCACATAGCGTCATATTTAACAAGGGTCCTGTATTAAAAAAACCACCCTTCACTGTTATGGAGAAAGAACACTAGTTTTAGAGTCAAAAGTCCTTATTTTAAACTCAGCTATATCTTACTAGCTATGCAAACTTGGGTGAATTGGCTCTTGGCCTGTTTTCTCCTCTGTACACAGGTGAAGAAAATACCTAATTAGATTCTAGGGAGGAATAAATTTAACAAGATGAGGTTTGAAAAAATGCTTTATAACTCAATGTATATACAAATGTTTTATTAGTGAAAAGCAGAATATAAGGTACAATGATCTTATGATTTAGCACACCTAATAAATTTGTTAACTGGAAAGTAATAAACTGTCATTGCCTAAAAACGATCACAGTCATGAGGTGTCTTATTAGTCCTGAGGAGAAAGAGAGCATACTTTAGAAGTAGGGGTGGTCAGGCAGTGCTTCATGTAGGAGATAAGACTGAAAGCCTGTGAAGAATTGCTAAGAATTTGGGAGGAAAGCAAAGGAACAGAAGTAAGCAACCTACAAACATTTCAGGACAGAGTGCATAGACCCAGCTGGCTGTAACTGAGGCTTCCTGAGAGGAGCAGAGAGATGCACATTTGGAGAAGTCAAATGGAGCTAAATTTTGGAGGCTCTTGAATGTCTGGCTAAGGATTTCAGATTATTTGGTCAGCAAATTGATTTTAAACTATAAGCCCCCTGAAAGAGATTTTGCCTGTTTTTCCATTCACATATAGGTAACTGTTTTATTTAATGATGGGGTAAGATTTACCTTGATGCTGTTTTCCATAATTTTCTAATAATTTTTTCTATAGCCCTTGAAGATGATTCTGGGAAATACTTTTCTTTTCTTTTGCAGAGGCAAAATTTTGGGATGCAATTCAAACCCAGTATGTTGATCTCTAAGCCCATCTCTCCACTTCCTCTTTCTTCTTGCAGACAAGTATTTTGATCTGTTCCCCAGACCTCTCTGTTTATAGACCTCCTCATGCTGTCCAGCATGTCTAGTGTCTAGTAGTCTAGTGTCTAGTAGCATTCCAGACACTCCATGAGTATGGAGACCCTCTCTGTCTTAACTGCCATATCTCCAGCCCCTGCCATAGTACCACACAGTAAGTCCTTAGGAGAAGTTTGTTGAACAGATGAAGGAAGGAAGCAGGGAAGGATAAAAATGAAGAAATGAAGGAATGAAGAAGAAAAGCAAGCCTACCTAGAAAATGACAGGCAGCATCATTTAAACAATTTGCAACCCCATGTGTTGGACCATTTACAAACCCAATTCTTCATGATGGCGGTGTTAAAGAGTAAAATCAATAAGAAAGATTTATCTTGCAAAATAACAGAATGTTTTGAGAAATGCCTTGTCATAGAAGGCCAGTTGGGAATTTTTAATGGGTCATATATCCCTGGCCATTTTTCCCATCCATTGGCTTGGTATGATGTAATTTAAAAGTGCTTGGGAGCTTAAAGGAGATTTAAAGGAACTCTGAGTACTGACATGAAAAATGGGAGCAGTGGGTAATAGTTGCTGTGTTGGTTGGTTGCAGCTACATATCGACAAAACAAAGTCATAAGACTATTTTTTTCTCTACTGCCTTCCAACTTTTTTCTTGCATCAGGGAGGAAGTCTTTATGTCTAAAATGTGGTGATATTTTTAGGAGAAAATGAGTATGTGAGCACGGTCATAAATAACTCTAATCTATTATTTAGAGACATTAACAAGTTCTCCTGTGTATATATGGCTTTGAATGGAAAAAAAAAAGGCAGAAAATCACAATGGAAGACTAAATTGCAGAGTGACCTTTGAAATGCCTTTATCGTATTACTGCTCTCCTGTGGGACTAAGTTTATTTGGAAACAGGGGTTTCATTTAGCTATAAAGAGAGGGAAATCACCACTTTTTATTCTATCATTAATATTTTCTAGAATTATGACATCCATAATGGCAGCCAAAGCCATATGTGCCTATTTAAATTTAATTTAAATGAATTGAAATTATATAAAATTTATAATTGAGTGCTCAGTGACATTACCAGTATCTCAAGTGCTTAATAGACATATGTGGCTAGGCATGATGATACTGGGCAGTACAGATACAGAACTTTACATCATTGCAGAACATTCTATTGGACAGTGCTTCTTTAGAACCAGCTATATCTATTTTCTTAAAAACAACCAGGTTTTGGGCATAACTATCAACAGCCGATGTTATCTGACCTGAATCTACTAGATCTTTCACTTCAGATTTTTTTTAGCTGTTTTCATTTTCATCATATGAATGAACAGGGGAGATTTTCCTGAGCCTATTGGAAAAGGCTAGGGTGGTTTGGTAGGGAGCAGCAATAGAGAGGTTCTATTAATCACACTTAACTATTTGTTACTTGCTGTGTGAGAGGTTGAAAAATAATGTTAACTAATTACATGCTTCTTTAAAACTTATAATATTTTCCAAAATGTGCTGTGAGGGTCATTCCAGAGAAAGCTCCTTAGACGAAGCAGGGCTCCATGTCAAGTGAGTGTGGGAAATGCTCTGGGCCGTTCTTTACACTGCAGTCAGAAATAAGCTTGTAAGAATATTCTACTTTCTCCTTAAACAAAACAAAAATTGTCTTCAAATGCTTCCTTCTGCCTCTTATTTTTTTTTAAGTTTTATTTATTTAAGTAATCTCTATACCCAACATGGGCTCAAACTCATGAGCCTGAGATCAAGAGTCACACGCTCTTCTGACGGGGCCAGCCAGGCAACCCCTTCCTTCTGCCTTTTAAAATCCACATTCCCTACTAGGAGGTCCAAGGCTGTGCATCTAGATCCCACTTAACTCTGCAACTTCATTTCTTGCCATTCTCTCCTACTCACTCTGTCCAGAGTGGCCTTTTAAATCCTTTAAACTGACCATATTCATTGCAGGCTTATGTTTTTGCACATGCTGTTTCTCTCACCTGGAACATTATTCTCCTCCTTTCTCCTCTGACAAGCCTCTTCTTATAACTTAGTACTCAGCTAGAACATCTCTTCTTTGGGGAGGACTCATGGGACCATCTCCCCAGGTCCCAATGGTGCTCTATCTGACAGGGCTCTGTTTTTATTCCCTTGGCCATTCCTTTTATAATTCAGCCTTATATATTGGCTTATTAACTTGTTTATTTTCTTTTGCCTCCACTAGACTGTAAGTTCTCCAAGAGTAGACACCATGGCTATTTTATTCATCATTTGTTAACACCTAGTGTGCTGAAGTCAGCTTGCACTGGCTGGAATGGGCTGATTGTGTGCATTCTGTCACTACTCCAGGTTTGGTGATATTACCTTGATGGCTTGAAATCAATGATGTTTGAGTGTATACATTATAGATATTAGCAAACACTACAAGTTGGGGTGTTTGGTGTTTCTTTTTTCTTTAGAGAGCTGGTTTTTAAACATTTGCCAGCACACCTCTGTTACCATGTTACCTGGCATATGGTAAATTCTTAATATTTGTTAAATGAATGAATTAATGATTAATGTCTCTTGGACTACAAAAATGCCCACTAATAGGTTAATGCTCTTAGAAGTTCTATAAATGAAATTCACACATAATCTGATATTCCCAAACATATATGGCCAAGGAACATCTTTTCAACCAACTTTTTTGGATGTCACTCAGTAGTCTGGAGCACATTTTGGAAAATGTTGCCCTAAAACATTAAGGGAGAGGAAATATACATGCCCTAATTTGGCTTCTCCATTCTATAAAGACTCCTAATACAGAAGACTCCACAGCATGTATTCTAAGGAAACTGAGTCTCATACCGTGAGGCATTACTGTTATGCCTACTACACACAATACAGTGCTAGGTTAACCAAGTAACCTTATTCAGTAGGGATCTCTTATGGGAGGCTACTTATATCATCTATAAACACGAATTAGCTCTTTATTGTGTATAGAAATTGTATAGGAGTTTGTAGCATTCAAAAGAAGTAACAAAAATATTTCTTGCCCACTGGGAAATTATAGTCTCACTGAGAAAACAGAGCCATTGTCCGGGGAAATGCTAAGTGGTTGTGCATTTGGCCATGTACCCATCTTATGGAGCTTAAATGAGGCTGGAAGAGAGAGGTAGCATGTTTCAGGTGAAGGCGGAGGGGCGGGAAAATGTACTGCTTTATTGGTTGTTTCTGCAAGAGCACAGGGCTCACATTAAGAACTCACCAGAGACACATTTGAAAAGGAAAATCAAATTTTGAGGACCTTGTATGGCAAGCTAAAGGGTTTGGACTTGACTAATGTGGGGAAGGCTCTGAAAATTTGAGGAAATGAAGCTAAAATTCAAGTAGTGGGGTCTGCTCCAGAGAGACTCTTTGTAGGCTATTAGAGTCGAGTCAGATCATTAATCCAGCCTGCAAAAACCTTACATGGTTTGGCTCTGCCTACATCTGTAGCATCACCTTCATGATTCTCTCATGACTACTACTATTTATTCTAGACACCCTAGCCTCTGTTCAGATCTTGAACCATGATGTGCTTCCCCTCCTCCAGGACCTTTCCTCTGGCTAGAATGTTCTTCCACACCTTTACTCCTTTATCTGGTTAACTTCTACTTCTCTCAACTCGACTGTCACTTCTCTAGGGAAGTCTTTTCTTACCATTTCCCTGCCTATATCCACATTAGATTACTTGGTTGTCATCACTAATAAAATTGTACTTTTAAATTTCAGAGCAGTTAGATTAGTTTGTAATTACACATTCACTAGTCTGATCCGTTATAATCTGTCATTCCACTACACTATATATTTCCTAAGAATAGGCACCAGTGTTTGCTCTGTATACCAGGACCCAGCCCAAACATGACACCATAATTGGCACTTACTTAAGACATATTGTTTGAATGAATGAATGAATGAATGAATGAGTGAATGAGTGAATTAAATGCAATTGATCAAAATCCTAACTACCATAAAACAGGGTGAAAGCTTTGGATAGTAGATACAGTTTCTAAAATTATCTTGACAGCCAAATGTAAGAGGCTGAAATTTAAGAGGGAAAATATGATGAAGAAGTGAGGAGGCAGAGTAGAGCAGATGGGGAAGGAGTGAGTTTTAATTAACTGTAGGTTTAATGTGGTCTCAGAGTAGTGTGGCAGAAAAGCTGATGCAGCCTCCAACTGCAGTAATTGGAATATATACACTCCACATGAGAGATAATTGTTTCCCTCTCCTCTGCATTCATCTGATTACTCATGGAAGGCTGTGCCCGATTCTGAAGAAAAAAATGTAGATTAAAAAAAAGCATGTCCAAAGGAGAATAGCCAGAATGATGTGGGAGACTCAAAATGGTGTGAGAGTGAGCTTCAAGGAATTAGCAATGCTTGTCCCAGAGGAAAGTGAAAGCCTGAGGGATCATGTTGATTGTTTGAAAATCTCTGATTGTTGTAAATATTTTAAGAGATCAAATTGCAAAAGTAAAAAAAAAATAAATTGCAAAAGCAGATGAATAAAGAATAAAACAACAATTCTGATACTTTTTTCCCTTTAAACAATAGAAAAAATGCCGAGATTTTAATTTAAAAATACATTTGGAAATGTACACGGAAAGGCAGATTTTGAGATGTATAGAAAAAGTCCACCATTAGGAAGAATTGTCTAATAATAATTACAGATGTCCTGGAATAAAATGGGCTACCTTATGAAAATGGTGAGTTACCAGTTAGAGGAGGATGCAAGCAAAGTCAGCCTGAAGCCTGTTGGGTTTGCTGTTGAGAGGGAAATTCATGTATCAGTTAAGAATTTGGCTGAATTGCCTCTGAAATTCAATGGAGAAATAAAGACAGTAATTGATCTCAGATGGCTACTCTTTTAAAAATGGAGTTTAAAAATGAACTGTTGAATTTGGAGTCAACCAAGATGTCCTTCTTAGGTGAATGGATGAATAAACTGTGATGCATCCAGGCAATGGAATATTATTCTGCACTAAAAAGAAATGAGCTACCAAATGATGAAAAGACATGGAGGAAACTTAGATGCATATTATTAAGTGATAGAAGGCAAATATGAAAAGGCTACAAACTCTATGATTCCAGCTATATAACATTCTGGAAAACACAAAACTATGAGACAGTAAAAGGATGAATGGTTGTCCAGAGGGTGAGGGGAGGGAGGGATGAATAGGCAGAGCACAAAAGATTTTTAGTGAAGTGAAACTACTCTGTATGATACTATAATGGTGGATACATTTGCCAAACCCCATAGAATGTGTAAAAACAAGAGGGAATTCTAATGTAAACTTTGGGTGATAACGATGTGTCAATGTAGATTCATTGATTGTAACAAATATAGCTCTCTCATGAGGGATCATGATAGTTGGGAAGCTATGCATGTAGGGGGACAGGGAGTATTTGAGAACTCTGTACCTACTGCTCAGTTTTGCTGGGAATCTAAAACTACTCTAAAAAATAAGGTCCTTTTTTTTTTTTAAATGAGTTGTTGCACCGATTGATAGAATAGTGGATCTGTCATCTTTTGCTTTTCAATCGAAGGCTTAAAACTTTTACTTTCAAACTTTGACCATGTCTATTTTTGTCAAACAAATTTATTTGCAGTTTTACAGAAAATGTAGAAACATCTTTCTTGAGTCTTGGTACCAAAATTACTAAAGCCTTTCCCCTTAAGTATCAGTTACATAAAAATCTAAATTTAGTCACAAAAATGTTTTTGACTTATCTGATAATATATACAAAATCTTGACCTGAATAATATGGTGCTTTGCTATTCAGGACAATGAAAAAGGGGGGAAAACAGGAGACTGTAAGATTGCAATATGATTTTTTTCCTTTAATAAATGGAAATTAAGAATCCAATCCCTAAGGGAAATGTTAGTACTTTGGGCAATGAAGAAGAATGCTTGGTTTTTCCCTGGTTGCCAATATAATTCAGATTCTAGAGCATTGATTTGGAAATTCCAAAAGGAGAGTTGCTTATGCTTTTATTGTTTCTGAAATTCATCCTCTCCTAGTAACCTGTGGTCTGCATCTAGCTGAAGGGACTACTGAGTTTCTGAGGTGTGTGTGCCTTGACATGACAACAATGCATCTAGTCTGGAACACATGGAATAAGGCACTGCTTTGATTTTTATCAACTAAAAGACTTAAAAACTGAAAATATTCTTAGAAATAGTAGTAAGAATTCTGAGACCTTTACTCTCAGATTTTAATTCAAGTCTGCCCTAGGTCAGCATTTTCATTTTCTTTGCTTGTCTGATGTTTATCTAGTGGCTGTTCATATAGGAAAAGAAAGTGATATCTGCAAGTCTGTTTCTTGTAGTCAGCATTCTGACTCAAATTCTAAAGAGCCCCTCCCCCACAATGGGAGAATTATTCAGTGTTCATACTGGCCTACAGAAGAATGATGCCTGACTTTTCTAATATTTGGTAAGAAAATAGGATCAGAAATGAACATTTTCTTTTCCTTACTTTTCTTTTTTAAAAGATTTTATTTATTTATTTATTTGAGAGAGAGAGAGAGAGAGAGAGAGAGAGAGAGAATGAGCAGGGGGAGGAGGGACAAGCAGATTCCCTGCTGAGCAGGGAGCCTAAATCGGGGCTCTATCCCAGGACCCTGGGATCATGACCTAAGCCAAAGTCAGACGCTTAACCGACGGAGCCACCCAGGTGCCCCAGAAATGAACGTTTTCATTAAATAGAGCTGGGAAGTGGAATGTCCCAGAAGGAAGAGTTTAGAGCTGAGAGTAGACTTGTGCATCAGGCCTACCTGCTGCGGGGTAAATCAACCCAGGACCCCCAGCATTTGTATGTAACTTGGTCCTGAGAGGTTGGAGGAACAGTTGTCCCTACTGGACCCTTTCTGCACAGTGCCTTCTGGTCAGTCCAAGCTTCGTGCCTCTCAGAAGGCTATCAAAGACTCATTTTTCTCCACAGGCAACCTCATTGTTTCCTTCTATGGGTAAAAGTCATGTTGTGATTTTTTATGGTGGCTTCCATTGAGGAGGTAAAATGTTTCTTGCTTTTTCCTCTTAGCCTTCTTCTTTCCTCTTTCTCCCTGCTTACTCCATGAAGTACAAGTGAACTAGTAGTGATTATAGAATTCTAAGGTTCCATAGAAGTGTCATTTGGAGGTTCCCTAGGATGTGACAAAAGGGGACAGGCAAAGCCAGGGCAGGAAAATGTGGGCAGGCCCTACCCATGCACATAACTCTCCACAACCTTGCTTTTTAGCTCCTTCTCTCCCATTTCTCCTTCCTACCTTCTGCGCTCCCAGCCCACCAAGCTGTTTCTCACATGCGCTCATGTTTTTGGCTTGCCTGATATGACTTTCCCCCATCATGGCCTGCTAACTCTCTTCGATTCTGCAAGAAACCTTTCCTGGCTCCCTCACAGGTGGTTTGGTGCTACCATATATTCTGTGTTTAATTCTCCTTGCATTGTCTGAAGTTACTTACAATGACCTGTTAAAACATGCCTGTTGACCAGACAGTGAGCTTCCTGAGTGTAGACACTGTGTTTGATTCATGTTTTATCTGCAGGGCTTAGCAATTGCCTGGAATATAGTTGATGATAAGGAAATGTTTTTGAATGAATGAATGAAGGAATGAATGAATGAAATACTTCTTTTCCTGCTATGCCTTTTCTGGAGGGTGAATTCTTTCAAGAATGCAATCATTTATACATGTCTTTATTGAGCATGTGATAAACTCTGGGTTTGGTGGAAGGCATCAGGAGCTGATGCTTGCTTTCCCCCTATTATATCCATAAACTCTCTTCCTGAAAATAGATGGAAATACCTCTTCTAAGGTCCACTTAAACATTACTTACAGTAAATGGCTAGATGGATTTTAGGGCTTAGACTAATAAAGCTCTACCATTATTGATTAATTCCCAATTGAAAGCACTGAGAGGGCATTTACATTTCTTTATAGAGTACATAGCATTGATTTTCAAACTCACCCACTAGAGATTGAGGAGTCCTCAGAGGACACAGGAGGCAGGCCTAGGGAACAAGGGGGAGACTCTTACTGGAGGGTTTAGTACCCCCATCTACAACTCAATTTTCTTTTTAAAAATATTTTTATTTATTTTTTTGTTAACATATAATGTATTATTTGTTTCAGGGGTACAGGTCTGTGATTCATCAGTCTTATGCACTCAATTTTCAACTCCATTTTTTTTTACAGCCATGTCCCATAAAACTTCTTTGAAGAATGGATTTGCTGTCTAAAATAATTTGCAAACCTTTGGTGTTATTTCTGAGAAGTGAGGTTAAAGAAAAGAAAGTTGTGTGTGTGTGTGTGTGTGTGTGTGTGTATTTATTTATTACTTATTGTAAAAAACACATCACCAAAAAATCGACCATCTTAACCAGTTTTAAGTGCAGAGTACAGTAGTGTTAACTATATGTACATTGTTGTGCAATGGATTTCTAGAACTATTTTTATCTTGCAAAACTATATTCTTTTAAATACAGTAATATTTGAGCAGGATGACATTTTGCTATTAATCACTCATTTAAGTCTGATTTTAAATCTCTTTGCCTCCCTTTGGTCAATTTATCATCCTAGCATGATAAAGGATATTTATTTCCTTATTACTTATTTATTTCCTATTTATTCCCTTTTGTATTTTTTGGGTGAAGAGGACATATTGGCATGCTAAGCTATGACCCTCCATTCTTAAATACCATATCTTGGCTTTATTTATGTAATGAAAGCCTCTCGGGGCTAGGATTTAATATGAATCGTCTAATTCAACCCCCTTATTCAACACATGAAAAAAATACATCCAAGGAAGCGAAGTGACCTGCTCACAGTCACAGAAGTAGATAGTAGCAGTATATGGACTAGTTTTCTTACCCCCTGATGCAATATCATTCCCCTCCTTTATTAGCTTTCTTTCAAAATCAAGGGTGGGTGGATTATCTGCAATCTTTTACATTGAATTCTTTGCTATGTGCATACTCCCAATTCTTTTTGTAAGGATTGGTGGTGGGAGGAAGGAGAATATTAACGATGGTATACGTCTAATAGTTCCCTGCTACAGGCCAGAAACTAATTAGGGACTTTACTTAGGCTGTCTAACTTTTTTAACTTAAAAAGTTATAGTAAATGAAGGGGGGGAAATCGGAGGGGGAGACAAACCGTGAGAGACAATGGACTCTGAGAAACAAACTGAGGGTTCCAGACGGGAGGGGGGTGGGGGGATGGGTTAGCCTGGTGATGGGTATTAAAGAGGGCATGTACTGCATGGAGCACTGGGTGTTATATGCAAACAATGAATCATGGAACACTACATCAAAAACTAATGGTGTAATGTATGGTGATTAACATAACATAATAAAAAAATGTAAAAAAGAACTATAGTAAAATACGCACAGCATCAAAATCACCATCTTTACCATTTCTTAGTATACAGCTCAGTGCATTAAATATATTCACATTATTGTATAACCATCACTACCATCCATCTCCATTACTCTTTTTATCTTGTAAAACTGAAACTTTGTAGCCATGAAACACTAACTCTCCTTTTCCCCTCCCCCAGCGCCTGGTACCCACCCTTCTACTTTCTGTCTCTATGAATTTGATTACTCTAGGTACCTCATGTAAGTGGAATCATACAATAGTTATCTTTTTGTGACTGGCTTACTTCATTTGTTTTATCCTTAAGTTTCATTCATATTGTAGCATGGATGTGTCTGAATGGCCTTCTTTTTACAGGCTGAATGATATTCCGTTGTGTGCATATGCCACATTTTGTTTATCCATTCATCTGTCAGTGGTTAGGCTGTCTCACTTCTGAGGGAGCATTATCATCCTTATTTCATGGATAATGAAACCAAGAATGAAGAATGTTCAATAACCTCCCACTGGTCACAGAGCTATAAGCAGGGAGTTATAAGCCAAGCCCACATATGCATGAATCTAAAACTCATGTTTTTTTTCAGCATCTGAGGCTTTCTCCCAATATCTGCAACATATTTTACCTACATTAGCATGGTTGAGGGGATGAAAGTCCTTAATATTACATTTCAGATGCTTTATTTCTTTTACTTTAGAGGTAATCCAGAAGGAGCTTTCACTAACCTTTTAAAAATTGATCAGGTTTTTAACCTTTAAGATTTATTTACTTGCTGGGAATAAGGTATTTATTCAAAGTGATTTTATCATAGTATGAATAGATGGCAATATTCAAATAAAACGTGGACTTTTTTTTCAAACAAATAGTTCCTTGGTAAAATACAACATGTAAAAATCAACTTATAGTGTTAAGAAAAATCATTATGCCTTTTAGAGTTGGAGGAAAATATTACCAGCATGGGCTTCTCTTCTGTGAAGTCAAGCAAAATAAACTGAGCTTTAAGGATCTATATCCCCACTTTCATGATAATAATAGCTAACATTTACTGCCTTCCAGCGATGTACCAGGCATTATGCTAAATACTTTACATATATTATCTCATTACATCCTCCAGCAGCCCTATGAGGTCAGTACTCCCTGTATCCTCATTTTATAAAGGGGAAGTGATGTTGGGAGAGAGGTTAGGTAACTGTTATGGGTGAAATGTATCCTCCCCCATAAAGATATGTTGAAGTCCTAATTATTAATATGACAAAATGTGATCTTATTAGGAAATGGGGTCTTTACAGAGTTAATCAAGTTAAAATGAGGTCATTAGGGTGGGCTCTAATCCAGTATGACTGTGTTTTTATAAAAAGGGGACATTTGGACACCAAGATGGAGACATGCAGAAAGAAAATGACCATGTGACTGGAGCGATGCATCTAGAAGGCAGAGTATGCCAAAGGTTGGCAGCAAATAATCAAAGATCAAGGCCAGGACGGATTCTCCCCTTGGGCCAGCAGAGAGAGCATGCCCTGCCAACACCTTGATTTCAGACTTGTAGCCTCCAGAACCGCCAGACAATAAATTTCTGTTGTTTCAGTCATCCAGTTTTTGGAACGTTGTTACGGCAGCCCTGGGAAACAAATACTGTAACTTTCAAGGGTCAAACTGACAATAAGGGATGGAGCTGATATTTCCACATGGATACCCAGTAAGAGCTCAATAGATGTTATCTGGTATTATTATTTATAACACTGTTAGCAATGATATTTAATACTGCTATTATTAATGATTAAATTTAGTGCTATTATTTCCTTTCTCCTAAGCCTGTGCTACTATTCATCCACTATACTACAACTGGAGCTTGCTTGTCTTAGAGTCAAAAACCTATTAATCTCACTCAAAATGGAATATGAAATCAGTTATCTACATTTGAGCAGCTTGCCAAGTTCAGACACCGGATAGTACACACTTGAAGGAAATGTGCCCTTAATAGTCTGTGTGATACCTCCCTGAAACTGTGAGAGAGAATATTTGTTAATGATCATTAAATATAGGCCTTGTATGTGATACCCCCAAACCTGAAGCCCTACATCCTGAGAAAGTGAAGAGAGCAAATTGTTAAAGTCCTGTGTTTGGATGTGGATTTATCTGGAGAGGATCATTATAGCTTCCAACTCTGCTTTAATGTCTAGCATCTGATCATGCATCCACGGAAACATAATTCAACTTCTTAATTTTCCAGACCTGCAGATAATTGGTTCCATAGAGACACAAAGACTTAGCGCTCTCAACACGTACGCCAGAGACACTGCTTACCAGTAATCAGAAGATCAGTTCCCTCTGAAGTTATAAAAATGTGTGTGTGGTGGGGCTTGTGGGGGTGGACAGAGAATCCTTTCTGGGTTCTTTATAATTACAGTGGATTATGATTTTTTTTTAAAGGTTAAGCAAACTTAGCAGCACCAGATCCAGATTTTTCATCATCTCCTTACTCTGTACCTTAGCTGGAGTCTCATGTGGTTTTCCATGCTGATGATTACACTGGAATTTAGTGGAAAACAAAGCAAGCAATTTTTCCTTGTTTCTCAAATTATCCCCATCCTCCTCTTTGGAGGAATTACAAATAGCTAATTTGGAAGAATTACGAGGGCAGAGCTGGCCTTGTGGACACAGCCACAGGCAGGACATTTGGAGATGTGTTTTCTAATTTAGGTTCTTTTGCTGGCTTGTTTTGACCCTCTGGAAAAATCACATGGTTCCCATGACCCTGATTGAGTTACTTGTGAAATACCAGAAACACACTGCCTAGAGCTGCATTATGAAGTGATTGGGAGGGTTACTATGGTGGATTTGTAAATATGGTGGTCTTCAAAAACAAAGGGCACTCTTATGGAACCCCATCTCCATGTCAAAATTGCATGACACAATGCACCCAATTCTTAGACTAGTTGGAGAGAAGAGTATATAGCTAATATTAGGCAACAATTTTTGCCTCCTTTCTCACCTAGCCTTTATCATAGCCTTGGAGTCAAAATAATTCCACATATCTAAATTACATTCCAGTTACACTGTGACTCTGGCTGTCTCCAAGTGTGAAAGGGTCAGGGCCAAGCAAGGAGTTACAAGCAAATAGCAACAATCAACTCAGACATGGGATGTGACTCTTCAAGTTGTGAGAGCCATTTCTTTATCCTGATCTGAACTCCAGCTCTGAACTCTTTTCCCATATAGGTCAGCTGCAATGAATTTTATTTTGTTTTGATCCCTCATGTTTTGGCATTTGATAATAGTTCAATTGCTCTATCACCTTGGAATCCCACCTCTAGCATTTGCTCCTTGCTTGAGAAATTTAGATCCAAAAGAGCAGATCTCACAGTAGCTGTGAACAGTAGCTATAGATGGCAAATTCACCACATAGTCCAGGGTTCCAGTGTGGGGTCCAGTGTGGGGCCCATCTTGGACTCAGTGCTAGAGAAATTCAGAGAAAGGAGAGCAAAGGATTGGTTTACCTATTCCTGTTAGGAAACAGCTAGAGTTATTAGTTTCTAAATCCCACACACTATTTCCAGATTAATCTTATAGCCTTAGTTTTGCCCTCTTCAGACCTCCAAAAACCTTCAATAATCTGTCAATTCTATCAGTTAGCTTCCACTGTGAGCCTAATCCAAAACTTAGTAGACTAAAACAATAAATATTTATCACTTCTTATAATTCTGTGGGTTGTTTTTCTGGTCTGGGTTGGCTCTTTTGGTCTGTAATGTCTAGGATAGCCTCATTCATATGTCTGAAGGTGAGTCGACTGCTTGGTCTAGGAGTCTTATCTGGGATGACATGTCAGAAGTGCACCTGTCTCTCCTCCTCCAGTAAGCTAGCTATAGCTTCCTCACACGTGCTCTCAGGGTTCCGAAGAGCAGTAAGAGAGGGCAAGTACCAGTGTGCTAATGCTTCTCAAAGCTTGACTTGCATCACACTTGCTAGTGTATCATTGACCAAACCCAGAATCAAAACAGGGGTCAGGAAGTTGTGATTGTTGCAGGGGGTCATCGCTACACCATTTAATAAGATCCAAACTCTTTAACATGGATTCATTCTGAATACAATCTACCATTCCAACACTAATACCACACTATATCATTAGCGCTTAGGTTCTAGCCAAACTGAACTTGCTGTTTCTTAGAGCTGCCATACTTTCTGGTCTCCATGCCATTATTCATGTATTTGTTTCTGTTGGAATGCCTTTCCTCCACTTGCCAAATTCATCGCAGAATGAAAATTTTTTAGGTTCCCACAATGTGCTAAACAGTATGCTAGGTGCTGGAGATAGAATTTTGCAGAAGCTTAGAGCTACTTATCCTGTATTAATTTACTAGGGTTACTGTAACAATGTGCCAAGGACTGGGTGGCATAGACAACAGAAATATATTTTCTTACAGTTCTAGAAGTTAGAAGTCTGAGATCAAAGTGTCAGCAGGATTGGTTCCTTCAGAGGACCAGGAGGTAAGGATCTGTTTCAGGCCTCTCTCCTTGGCTTTGGGATGGCTGCCTTCCCCCCGTGTCTTCATGTATTCTTCCTTCTATAAATATCTACATCCAAGTTTCCTCTTCTTCTAAGGATATCAGTCATAATAGATTAGAGTCCATCCTTATGGCCTCATTTTAACTTAATCACCTCTTGAAAGATCCTATTACCCAAACAGTCACATTCTGTGGTACTGGGTATTAGGATTTCACCACACAAATTTCTTGGGGGACATGATTCAACTCATAACATATCCTTAAACACCCCACTTAATTGCCACCTCCTCTTTATTTTTTAAATTTCTTTTAAGATTTTATTTATTTATTTGAGAGAGAGAGAGCTAGCGAGAGACAGCACAAGCGGAGAGGGGAGGAGAAGGAGGTTCCCTGTGACCAGCGAGCCTGATGTGGGGCTCCATCTCAGGACTCTGAGATCATGACCTGAGCGGAAGGCAGACGCCTAACTGACTGAGCCACCCAGGTGCGCCAACCACCTCTCCTTTAAAACCTTTATAATACTTCCTAGATAAAAGCAAATTTTATCTCCTTTTAACTTCCCTTGCTGATTTCATTGCTCCTTTTATGATTCTGAACATTTACTATCTGATGTTATAGTTATCAATATCTGTGTCTGTTTCTCCCATTCATTCATTATGTATCAGGCACCAGCCATGCATTAGGCATTGTGCTCAAAGCCAAATAACAGAGGAGAAGTGGGCACTGCTGCTGCCCTGCCCATTTTTCTGTGGGCACTCACTGCTACAATATGCCAATGCATCCTATGTGAGTTCCACAACTTTCTGCTCTAGAGCTTTCTACCAGGTACACAGGGCAGGTGGGAGTCCCAGAGAGTTAATGCCCCTGGGAGCAACCTTCAGCTAGCAGTGGATGGGAAGTAGTGGATAAGTAGCCCAGCTTCCTCACCCCCGCAGCTCTTAACTTCATCCAAAGGTGGATGAGAGTTGGTGGATAAGCAGCACAGTTTCCTCACCCCTTTCCGTGGAACAACTCAGAGGCATGATTTCCCAGAGGTTCCTAATGGGATGGAGCCTCAGCTGCCCACAGCACTAACTGGCTAGATAAGTTATACTCTCATCATTGGCTCTCTCACCCATTCTTGCCTTATTTTCCTATTCCCTACCCATGCTCCTGGCATCAACTCCAAATGAACTACTTGCTCTCAAATCCTTGTCTAGGGAACTACTTCTGGGGCCACTCACCCTAACTGAAGAGGTCACCGTAGAAGTTGTAGTTTCTGTTTTTCTATAACTCATTCATCAGTGGGGGATACAGACATGAGAATGGAGAATTACAGTACAGTATGATAATAGCTAACATTTATTGTGCATTCTGAAAGCAATTCTAATAAAAATAAATATTATTTCCGTTTTACATATAGGGAAATAGAGGCTTAGAGAGGTTGGAAAGTGGCCCAGGAGAAACACAGGCTGCTGGTTCCCAGGGATTTAAGCCCAGGTCTACAACATTTCAGAGCCAAAACTTTGCCATTTAGTTACCTTCCTCTCACTTGCTTCTTCTTCCTCCATTGACAGATGGTTTCAGAAGAGTTTGATTTATTAAAAAAAAAAAAAAGTAACAGGAATTGAAGTTATGGGCCATAAACATCACCCAGGTGTCTAATTAATGGTTACAATCCATCACGTGGAGCCCTGGCATGGAGTACTGAGACACTAGGGCCCAGAGCAGCCCCAGGCCCTGAGATGCACTCATCCTTCCAATCCAGCAGGTTCCTTACAACAAGTCCCCTCCCTGCAAACACCAGCCAGACCTGGGAACACATGGTTTGCTTCTTGTAGCAAAGCCAGTGGACTTGGCATCTTGGGGAACAGCAGCTGCTAGGCTGTCAGCTTCCAAATGGTAAAGGCCTCTTTCCTTCTCAGCCTCTCCTCCTGAGTGTGGCAGGATCAGGGTGGGGGCAGGGCTCTTTGGCCTTCACCAGGTCACTGATGACAGCAGTTCATTTTGGGCAGCTAATTGCTCCATTCTCCAAGTGACCCTTTTGTCTGTTGCAGGTCACCAGGGCACCTTTTCCCATGGGAAGCCAGCGGGGCTGCTCCTTCCTAAGGGCCAGCCTGGCTGGAGAGCAGCCCTGGGCCTCTGGGGAGAGCCGGTGAAGCAGTCTCAGTGCCTGTGGGCTGTGGGGCTATTCCCCATTTAGCAGGGACATCAGCCAGAATTCAGCACCTAGAAGGCCAGCAACCTGTTTCACTTTTCCTCTCCTTCTTGGATTAAAAACAAAAAGATCAAATCCCCCAAACAGCAACAACCATAACACAAGCACGGTTATTTGTTCCATTCTGTTTTACAAATTCCTGTTACAGAAACCTAGGTCTGAACTTCTGTTCCACCAGAACCTGGCTGTGTGATTTGCGACAAGTGGCCCCCCCCCCCAACTTCTGCCTTTCCTGCAGTTAAGCAGGGCAAGCGTTTATCTAAGGCCACATGGCTAATGTGACACAGCTGAGACTCTGTCCCATGCCTTTTTTGGCATCCCAAAACCCATGTTGCCATCTCTTAGAGAGGGACTGACACAGAGTAAAGGCCCAGAAATTCAGCTCTAGGACACTGTGCTGCCACCAAAGTGAAATTGTGAAGGGGACATAGTATGTGCTTATTGTGCTCAGTGTCACCCTTTTCTGTCTTCCTAAATTTCAGGTACCCAGAATCCTTGACATGTCTGCTCTTCCCCCTATTACACCTGCTTCTTAGAAAGAGCCTGCAGTTTGGAGTCTCCTGAAATCCTTGGACTTGGGTGCCAGCTCTGTGACTTACTGGCTGCATAGTAGTGGATATATCACTTCTACTTTCTGCATCTCTATTTCTCGTTTTTAAAAAGTAGAGGCTAGGTTCATGTGGGTGGTGCAGTTGGTTAAGCATCTGACTCTTGATTTCGGCTCAGGTCATGATCTCAGGGTCGTGCGATCAAGCCCCTCATCAGGCCCTGCGCTGGGCATGGAGCCTGCCTGGGATTCTCTCTCTCTCTCTCTCTCCCTTTCCCTCTACCCATCCCCGCCTCCCCCTACCCCCAATGCTCACATGTTCTCTCTCTCTCTCTTTCTCTCGCTTAAAAAATAAATTAAAATTTGTAAAAAATAAAAAGAAGAGGCTAGTCTAGATAATCTTTAAATTTTTCTTGGTTTAAAATAATAGGTTCAGGGCGCCTGGGTGGCTCAGTCGTTAAGCGCCTGCCTTTGGCTCAGGTCATGATCCAAGGGTCCTGGGATCGAGTCCCACATTGGGCTCCCTGCTCCGCGGGAAGCCTGCTTCTCCCTCTCCCACTCCCCCTGCCTGTGTTCCCTCTCTCCTTGTGTCTCTCTGTCAAATAAATAAATAAAATCTTAAAAGAAATTAAAATAATAGGTTCAGAGTCAACTGGTTGGGTTTAGAAGCTCTCGGTGTGTGAACCTGGGCAAGCCCTTGCCTTCCCCGGGTCTGAAGTTACTCATGTGTAAAATGGGGATAATGAACCACTCCCTCTATAGGTATGGGAGAGGAAGTGTCAATGTGAATGAAGCATTTCTTAGGACAGGGCCTGGAGGGTAATATTCCTAATTTAAATTCTCTGATGTAGGGTCAAGTTGGTCATTTCCGCCTCAACTTGAATTTCAACCATGGTGTTTCTGGGGCCAATTGCTTTATAAAGTCATGGTTAGCTAGAAGGGGATTTCAGTCAAAAGGACGTATTCGCCGGGTTTTACATGTTCCCTGGAAAGCATGCCGCTTGGGCAGCTGCGCTGACAACCTATAAAAGGTATTCTGTGTGGAGCAACTAAGTAGTTAGGCCAGCAGGTCAGATTTTTTTTTTCCCTGCAGAAGCTCTCTGTGGATTCCCAGGAACTGCATACCGAAGTCTTCAGTTGGAGAGCACGTTGTGTCAGAAGGGGAAGGTGGAGGAGTGTGGCTGAAGATGAAAACCCAGTCCTGGTCTGACGTTTTCTTTTTAGAATTTAGAAAGGCTTCCCTATGCTTCTGCTTTCTCTAGGCTCTGCTGCCTTGGTATTCTTATTCAAATCAGACACCAATCAGAAGGGCGTGCACATCAGTCAGACACACTTGCACGTATTGGCTTTAATTACCCTGTGCCTTCCGACTGTTCTCACCCAAAGGAAATCACTGCAGTGGTGGTGAATCTGGACTTGATTCTCAAAGGAAACATTCGGTGAATAGAAAGTGCAAAACCTGTGAAATGCGATGGAAATTGTCATGCAGACAGAGATGGGGGCAGGCCCTAGAAACTTGGTCGGGTGACTCTCAGAACCCAGCAGAGAACCTCCAAGCCCTCGACCACTGAATGCACTGCCTTTTCCCAGGATCTACTTACCTAAATATTTCTGCTTGTGTTCTGTCAGCTTCCACAATGGAGGTCTTTCTAATCATAGGAACATAGTTTCATGTGATTTAAAGGGATCTTAATGGATACATGGTCTAATCATCCATTTGATGCCTGAATCCCTACTCTCCCATTTCTGCATCCAGGTCTGCTAATCTCTGCTGGAATGTCTCCAGTAGCAGAATGCTTACCTCGCCTAGTCCATCACTACTCAGGCATCTTAAAGCGTTCTTCCATGGTGAAGTATGTTTCCAGAAGCTTTTGCTTCTAAAACCTCTTGGGGCCATTCAGCACATAAATCCCGGTGTTTCCTAACATTCACTTACTCATGCCCATCCAGTTTTACAATTGTTCCATGTCTGTGCATTACCTATAATGTTGTCAACCTAATATTTTCCTTTTCATTGACTTGGTTTTTTTTTAACTTAAATAAGTTTGTCCTAATATGATCTCTAGTTTGAAGGGTGAGTATTGTTTTTTATAATACATTTAAGAACAAACACATGTATGAGGTAAAACCATCTATGGGATGTCAAGGCTGGCACACTCTACTTCTGTACTCTAACAATGCTTTATCATATTTAATTAAATGAAATAAATTGGGGGAGAATTGATGTTCATCAAGTACTTCTGAGATGCCAGGTATAGAGTAGGTGCTTCATATACGTTCTCTCAGTGAATAGTTTAGTACCTACAATAACCTTCTGAGCTCAGTGTTATTTTTGTACTTGTTTTACAGATTTAAAAAGAAAAGAAGCAGCTCAGAGAAAGAGAAATAGTGACTAAAGTTGGATGGTTAGTGAATGAAAAAGTTAGGAACTTGAATTCATGTCTTCTGGTTTCAGATGCCATGTTTTGCCCACTGGGCCACAAAATGACCAAAAGTTCTATTTACCCTAGAAAGAAGGTACTTCCAGTGGTTTGGTGCCTTTGCTTTCTTGTCTTAGCCAGTGTGGAAGAAGCTATCTTTGTCTCCAAACAGCTTACTGCCAATGAGAACAGTTGTTCGTTCTTTAGTCAGTGCTCCTAACGGCTCTAGATAGCCAGCTAACTTGACAGACATATATGTGGC
Source organism: Callorhinus ursinus (assembly GCF_003265705.2). NCBI lineage: Eukaryota > Metazoa > Chordata > Mammalia > Carnivora > Otariidae > Callorhinus > Callorhinus ursinus. Next base: position 33,587,983 of record NW_027397077.1, on the reverse strand, counting down.
AGCTGTATCTTAGCCACGGCTCCTTTCTTTTGAGGAATGTCTTGGTCTGTAATCGAGCCCAAGGCATGCTAGACACAAATAACTTGGGTTGATATAAAAGTCTGGGGTGGGGTGGAGAAAGGGACAAGAATAGTTTCTCCAGCATTCCTTTCAGCCTTTCTTGTGCTACTTTGAAAGGGCGTTGTGTACCATGAAGTGTGGTTGGAAGGTAGGGATGTGAGAGAAGGTAAGGACAAGTTAACAGCAAACCTGTAGGAGATATTTGCTTACTCAGCAGTGAGACAAAACCTTTACAGCCACCCAAGATCCTCACGCAAAGAGAGTGATGTCCTTTGACCCTTTTCTTCCTCTGTTTATCTCTAGCAGGTCAGAGTGCTCATGTGCAGGGTTCCCCAATAGCTCTATAGAATATTGATATTTAATAATATCTTAGGGGCACCTGGGTGGCTCAGTAGGTTAAGCATCTGACTCTTGATCTGGTCAGGTCATGATCTCAAGATCATGAGATTGAGCCCCGTGTCAGGCTTCATGCCTAAGCCTACTTAAGATTCTCTCTTTCTCTCTCCCTCTGTCCGTCTCCCCTTTCTCTCTCTTTCCCTCTCTAAAAAGAAAGAAAGAAAGAAAGAAAGAAAGAAAGAAAGAAAGAAAGAAAGAAAGAAAGAAAGAAAGAAAGAAAAAGAAAGAAAATTTTAAAAAGAATTCCATGAGAAAAGTTTGGTCCCATGACCCAATAAATTTGGGAAGTGGTCCATACCATATTCTCTTCCTATTGATCCTAAATATTTGTTACCCATTAAAGGCTCTGAGAAGAGGTTAACTGATAACTTTGTTTAACCCAGCATGTCCCCAAATTATTTGACCACTGTCAGAAAAAGTTGAGAGACTGAAATGGCCAAAAGAGGTTTCTTCAATTGAATATGAGGCACTTTTTCCCCCCAGTGGAGTTGCAAGGATGCATCTGATAGCAAATTTATTTCAGCGTTTCTGACTGTCTCTATGTGTCTGCTCTCTGGATTCTCCTTTGCACTCATTTTTTTTTTTTTACATCTTGTTCCCTCATTATTTTAATGAGCTAAATAAGATCTTTGACAGATTTTAATTTCATATTTATAGAAGAACAATTTTTCTCTTTTCTTAAAATTATGTTTTCAATACCCAGAAACTCATTTTATTTCTAATCTGTTATGAATTTTGTCTCTTAACATACCTATGCATCTAGACGCTGTGACTTACCAATTCTGGCCCCTAGCTTCTCTTTGTCTTCCAGCTGAGCACCTTTAAGTCTGAATCTTGCTCTGCTGAAAGTAACCGACTACTTTCTGGTCTTAGGACTCTTTCTTCTGCAATGCCTGTAGGCCAGTTAGCCTCAGGAGGCATAGCATCCAACATAGTTTCTCTACTGGCCCTTCCAAGAACATATATTTTTTTTTTATTTTCCCATCATCACTTCAGGCATCATTTTCTACTTTTCTTGAGCAGCCATCTTCCAATCTTCACTTACCCAAATCCTTCCTATCTTTCCATGCAGCTGTCCTGAGCTATTCTAGCCTGAATTACTTTCTTTCTCCACTGAAATGCCTTAACATATTTTTATCACTCCTATGGCCTTTTTCATATACTTCCTCATGCTATTTATGTACATTTAAAAAGAACTCAACAAATTCCAGAAAGGAGAGATAATTCTTTATATTTTTTTGATGGAAGAATCGTATGGTCAGTCCTATACGTGGATTTGTTCTCACCGACTCAGTCAAAATGGAACAGTAATGGTGCGTGTGCATGTGTGTGTGTCCATGCACACAAGTGATTTATTAAGGAAGTGCTCCAGAGGAGAGCCTGGTGAGCATAACAGGAACCAGGGAATGGGCGGAAGCCAAACAAAGGTGAGAGTTCAACAAAATATTTTAGCAGTTACCTTCAACCTGATCCCATAGGGAACTATGGAACCCAGCTGTGCCTCAGAGTTGTCCTGACCAGGGAGCACCCATGAGCAGTTGGGAAAGGGGTCAAGCAGTCATGTTCCAGGCATTTGCAAGTGCAGAGTGGCTCAAATAGCCTGAGGGGAGCCCTCCAAAGATATGATACAGTGATGGTCATTAGAAGCAAAATCATACAGGAAAAGAGCGTATAAAGATGTTAAATAGAAATCTTATGGGATCTAAGTGGAGCACCAACATTGCCCATGACAATGGTGCTGCTTCCTAAAAAATTTTCCAAATTTGTGATAAAATATATACAATGTAAAACTGACCATCTTAACCATTTGTAAATGTGGTCAGTGCCATTAAATATATGCACATTGTGCTACCATCATCACCATCTAACCAAAGAACAAACCCATTCTTGCAAAATTGAAATTTTTGATGTAAGACACAATAGCTCTCCATTCCTCCCTTTCCTCAACTCTTGGCAAATACCTTTCCTTCTATCTCTATGAATTTGGACTACTCTAGGTACTACATATAAGTGGAATCATATAGTATTTTTCCTTTGGGGGAACTGTAATGCTTTTAAACAAATGCCAATAATCCTTTAAAAATAGTGCCTTGAACTGTTTACATCACAGAAACAGCCTCTCCAGGCCTCTCTTATTCTTAAAGGGTACAAGAGACCCCTCTTGTTCCTGCCAGCAATTTCAGATAATAGGCCAAGAATGGGCCCAGGAGGATCCTGATTTACCTGGAGCTGTAAGATACCTGATCCTGGCTCTGAGATCAAGTCACCCTGATATCTCTTAAAATACAGGTTCCAAGGTTCCCTTCCAGACTTTATGATTCAGAATCTCCTATGCTGAGAGTCTATGTTCTGTGTAAAAAAATTCTTTTTCCATGTGAATTTTGTGTAGCCACAAAAACATTTTCACAATCACCAATCTTGAACAGTAGCTTTCAGCCTTGTTTTGAAGGCACTGAATTCTTCCTAGAAATGACATTTCTCACAGGACCCCATTGTCGCAAGCAGAAAAAAGCAGGGCTGTTCAGATGATGCAGAGAGGAACCTCAAGATTTGGTCACATTTCACCTTCCTCTGTAATTCCTGCATTTCCGCTTCAGAGCTACAAGGCTTTTTGGAAACAGCATGAAACCTAATGATCCAAAAATATATATTGGAAGCTTCTTTTTTCTACCCATGTGTGATAGTTGAAAAATACCTCTCGGCCCCGCCCAAAGTCCCTGGAACCCGTGACTGTCACCTTATTTGGAAAAAGGGTCTTTGCAGATGTGATTAAGTTAAGGAGTTTGAGAGGAGGGCATTACCCTGGATTCCTCCTGTTGACCCCGAATGCCATCCCAAGGGTCCTTACAAGAGGAAGGAGAGGGAGATTTCAGGCCAAGGAGCAGACACAGTCACGTAGAGGATGAAGCAATGTGAAGACAGAGGCCAGTATTGGAGTGATGCCACCACAAACCTAGGAATGCTAGGGCAGCCACCAGGAGCTGAAAGAGGCAAGAAATGGATTCTTCCCTAGAGCCCGTGGAGACAGCATGGCCCTGTGAGATTTTGGACTTGTAGCCTCCAGAACTGTGAGGCTGTTGTTTTAAGCCAGCGAGCTAATTGTAACCTCTTACAGCAGCCACAGGAAACTAATATGCCATGCAATTAAAAAATAATTTTCAAAGGTGTTAAAAATTTCTATAGCTACTTTCTGTGAAAGCAATCATTGATTATTGTCATCGCCTCCCCTGGCAGAAGATGGGCCCAATACTAACATCTTGGATAGGCACAGAAATTGAATCAGAAAACTTCCTGTCTCTTTCTTCCTTAGAGGGAATAATGAACCTCTATCATTTCAGCTAGTTTGATTTTCAAGTGTTTCTCTATCAACTTAGCCTTTGGAGGAAGTTTCAGAGCACAGGCCCTTTTTCCAGTCAAATTTTCCCCTTCAAGGACTATATTTTGTTTCCGTGGTACTAATCCGTTTACATAAGTTCTGTCTTGGCGAGATGGAAATGTAAATGGCTTAGAAAAAAAGGACTCTGTCTGCAGTAAGAGATAATGCACCTTTTTATTTCATGGAAATTAAACTACTACTGAGCTCACATAATATAAATATTTAAGCCATTAAGTGGCATTTTATGCAAATCAATAAATGAGAAGGAAACAGCCCTTGCAGAAAAATAGCTTCAGTTTTATAGAAGTAGCAAGGCCACTTTTAGTCAGTTCTTATGTACAGGATAATCATTAGGATGGTCACGTTCTGGGGTTCCTGGGTGGTTCAGTCAGTTAATCGTCTGCCTTTGGCTCAGGTCATGATCCCAGAGTCCGGGCTCCCTGCTCAGTGGGGAGTCTGCTTCTCCCTCTGCCCTTTACCCTGCTGTGCTCTCTCTCACATAAATAAATAAATACATCTTAAAAAAAAAAAGGATGGTTACGTTCTGTAAGTCTCAAAAACCAAATTCCAATAGGTATTTTAAGTCCTAATAATTCCTTGTGTTTGTGTAGTACTTTACCGTTTGCAAAATGCTTTTGTATTCATTTTCTCTCACATCAACTTGGAAGTAGATAAAGCAGGGATTACCAGCTGCTGTGGGTTGCATTAGATTTCTGTCCCCCAGACAAATTCACATATTGAAATCCTAACTCCCAGTACCTCAGAATGTGATCTTATTTAGAACTAGAGTCATTGCAGATGTAATAGTTAAGATGAGGTCACACTGGAGGAGGGTGGGCCCCTAATTCAATATGACTGGTGTCCTTATAAAAAGGGAAAACCTGAACATGAACACACATGGAAGGAAGTAATGTAAGGAGATACAGGGAGATGACCATCTATAAGCTAAGGAACACCTGAGGCTTCTTGAAGCTAGAGGAGAGACCTGGACCATCTCTCTCTTCTCAGAGCTCTCAGAAAGAGCCAGCCTGCTGGCTCCTTGATCTTGGATTTCTAGCCTACAGAACTGTGACACAATAAATTTACATTCTCTAAGCCATCCAGGTGGTGGCATTTCATTATGGTGACCCTAGCAAAGTAATACATCAAGGAACTCTTGCCACGATCATATAAAAATGGATCCAGGATGAAAACCAGGATTTTCTGATTCCTTGTACAGTAATGCAAAAATTTCAGATTCTGTTGATTATAGGTGCCAGAGCTGGGTTGGAGGATACAAGCCATTATCTGTAGCTGAGGAGTATCAAGGGTAGCAGTTAAGTGGAATATCATCCTCTTCTAGGGTTGAGATGAGAAGCATAGAGGGATCTGAGAAGGTAGCATATGCCAAACACAGTTATGAACTCTGAATCATTGTAAGCAGCTGGGTTGTAGGGTTTGCAGGCATATGCTAAGGCTAACATATTAGCAGTCGGTTTAGGGGTCAGAAAGCTATGGTAATGGCTGAAGAAGTCAAAGAGTTGATGAGTGAAAGCTAAGCTCACCCTTCCAGGGGCCCAAGAATTAACTCAGAATAAGGCAGGGGAGCTCTGTCAAAAAGGTGCAGGGATCTCTGTGGTCTCAGGCAGCTCAGGACATTCCCTGGTGATTCTGTCTGTGGACTGTTCCTTGGGACTTAGGAGCAGCACATTCCCACAAGCAAGAGATTCCCCCAAGGATCATATCAATTATCTCTGGTCCTGACTTTTTCCCACTTAGTTCTTGTTTTCATTTAGAGACATGATAGGGAAATAATGGGTTTTAAGGAAAGATGTATGCTAGCTGACATTCTCTGCTTGTCCTCTGAGAGGAGCCCCGGTGTATGCTCACAACTGAAGACAACTGCATGGTTTCCTGCCTCTTGCCTTTTCAGGAATAAGTGCAGATACAGCCTGCTGGTGCTCCCTGAGAGTTAGCTGTGTATGTGATGAGGACAAAATGCTCAGTCCAATGGGAAGCATGTGAGGTAGGTTCTTTTCATTGCAGGGAAGAAACTCAGGCTACCTTCAGGATCCAGGTATTATCATATTCATTCATGGATGAGTAAAGAAGGCAAAAGTATTGGCCATGCTGTTGATCCTTTAAGAGGCTTGTGTATGGTCTGAATACTGGAGAGATCCAGCACCTCTTCGATGTCATGCTGTCTATCTGCAGAGTAGATTTCTAGATTCCTATGCATATCCTCTGCTCCTGTCTTTTTGTCTCTATGATTCCTGTCAGTAGAGTCTGCAGGAAACAGAAAATCCAACATATGACAGAGATACCATGATCAGTAAAAGTTCTGAGGCAGAGAGAAGAGCATCTCCCTACAGAAAGGCAGGAGGTGGTAGACAGCCAGATGACTGATTCTTTGAATAGTGGCAAAAAGATTTTGTACCAAGAATTTGAAGAAACAAAAGCGGGCCAGCTATAGTCTCAGATTCAGTTCACATTTGCTGAGAACTTAACACGAGCTATGCACTGCCCCTTTTACTTATTCCATTTTAAAGCTGAAAGTAGAATTCCTTTGGAGGAGGAAATCATTTCCATTTAGGGAAATGCTTGGGCTGACAGCTTTTCTGGATGTGTAAGTAGTCTTTCCTGCACCTCACTTTTTATGGGCAAAAGCCAGATATGGAAAGATCTCAAGCTCGGTGTAATAAAGCTGGAGAATATCCAGTTTCCAAAGATAGTCCAAGAAGGAGGGGGTTAGTTATAGCATTATATAACTTAATCCTCACAATGACTATGGGAGAGATACTGTTCTTACTTTCACATCATCAAATAAAAGACCATACACAGCAAGGTTTAGTATCCTGCCCAAGGCCACACAACCACCTAATGAAGTTTGAACGCAGCTTGTTTGATGGCAAAATCTGCACTTTTAACCATTAGGCTATATCAATTAGAAACATTTGCCTGAGTATCTAATGCCAAAAGAGAGAATAAGTCTTTAATGTCTCCAGGTAATTTTCCACTTGGTTCAAAGAATCCACACCCCCCGCCTTCTAAGTGGCTAGTGTGGTTTGTAGCAATACAACTTGCAGTGTTCTTGCAGACAGTCATCGTGAGGGAGACTAAAGCATCATCTGCTTCCTCCTCCAAGAGAGGTTGTAACAACAACAACAAAAACAACAACAACAACAACAACAACAACAACAAATGGCATCTCACCAGAGCTGCTTCCAGGCAGGCTTCAGCTTTTTGGCTCAGACTTGACTTTGTAATATTTTATGACTGAGAGAGAGAGAGGCGCTGAAAGTTAATGCCGTTTTGAGATAATGCAGTAAACTCGAATGCTTAAGTGATTTGCAGGGAAATTACTTACCAACAGAAAATAGAAAACAGATTTTGTTTAGAAAGCGTAAGCTGTTTAGAATCTTACATTTGGACTGGACAGCCCATTGCTCATGTAGACTTGTTAGCAAATTTTAAGCTTCTTGGCAGACTTATATTCCTCAGGTCAGTGGTAGGAATGGATTGAGTGTCAAATTTCATTTGTGGAGGAGACCATGTGTTGGGCTCAAAAAATATCAAAAATAGCTTTTAATTTGCTTCCCCTGTAAGCGGATTATATAGAATTTGATTTTCACGTTGTAAGGATCTTACTTCTAACCCAGGCATTATTACTAGAGCTGTCAGAGGAAGGGAGATGCTCATGTTCTGCAAAGCCAAATCATCGTGTTCCCTTTGAATTTAACAGCAACAGAAGACAGGAATACTTTCTCTAGATATACTTTGCTTTAAATCCTGAAAAACCTAGAGATATTACACACCTAGATGACTTTGAAAACAGAGGATTCCTGTGAGATGTTTATTCCTTTCATAACCAGAAGATGAATTGATAGTGTGTGTGCTGGGGTAGAGGAAACAAATAGACGATTTCCAAATGCTTTTGCAATGAATAAAACTAAACTGTCTTAAAAGAGCCAGACTAGTCAAAATAAGTGCAATTATTTTAAAAAAATAAGTCATCTTTATAGGAGAAGAAGTCTGGAAATGTAAGCTGGGGTAAGCAAAGACAGAGAGAAGGAGGGAGGGAGGGAGCTACTGGGTGTCAGTCTTCAAAGGCTGCAATTATCTGACAGTGCTTGCTTAAATTCTTCAGGTTTTTAACTGTAGTGTAATATCAAATGAAGGAGGAGAATAAAACCCAGCCGACCATTGTACAATTCAGGATGCAGTCTGTACACTGTGACCAGGGTTCTTATGATGAAAAACATTAATTTCTCTTAGTTCCTCAAAAGGTCTTGGAACCTAAGTGTCTATTTCCAGCTCTGTGGAAATGCATTTTTATTTATTTATTATATTCATAAAATCCACTTGGTCCCATTTAGCCTCAGGATGCACACATAATACCATTTGAAAACATCCAGAATTAATAGCCATTTAAAGAAATCCCTCAGAAACCCCAAGTTTTCCAGTATTTTTTTAATTTTTAAAAAGGATATGCAGACAGGATGGAAGAAAAGAAAGATAGAAAACGGAAAGAAGATCAAACTAATTGACCAGCGTGGTAGCTTGAGTGCTGAGTCACTCTTTCCTCATTTCATAAATGACCTGTGTTGTAAGGTGGTGTCTTTGGAACACAGTGGCACGTCATTAAATATTTGTCTTTCTTTAAAACTGTTAGAAGAAGAAACCTACAAATTGAGTAATAATGACCATAACATTAACTATTATTTATACATAGTACTTTAGAGATTACAAGGCAAATATCACACCATTACATCCTAATGGCTACTGGGATTTGTCACAATGTAACCAGAAATTGGGGGGAATGGAGAGGCATGGAGGGGAGGAGTGTGGGCCTTCATTGATAATAACTCCTTATTACTTTATTTCAGTCATGGTTCTTTTACTATTGGTTGTTAACTTTTTTTTAATTTTTTTTAAAGATTTTATTTATTTAACAGAGAGACAGCGAGAGAGGGAACACAAGCAGGGGGAGTGGGAGAGGGAGAAGCAGGCTTCCCGCTGAGCAGGGAGCCCGATGTGGGGCTCGATCCCAGGACCTGGAATCACGACCTGAGCTGAAGGCAGATGCTAACGACTGAGCCACCCAGGCGCCCCACTATTGGTTGTTAACTTTTAAAGTTAAGAACTGGAGAAATGAATAAAAGCTATGAACCCATTCCTTAGAAAAATAAACATGCAAATAACCAAAACTCTGTCTGAACTTCCAAGAGGTTAATGGATGCCTTATAGGCTGGCCATGGACCTGCCTTGGAGAATTTGACCTCTTAGTACAAGCGCAACAGTGCAGAGCAGATAGCTGAGAGATTGCAGGTAGGGCTCTTGTACTTTTATTTACCACTTTGTGCCTAATGTCTAGCATTTTATACACAGTAGGTGTTTAAAAGACATGTATTTAATGAATGAATGATAATGAGACTAAATTTCTAAACTATACCTTTCAACCAAGTATCTCAAAATATTAACATGATCATCTCTTGATTATTCAGGTCTAGTTTTTTGGTTTTGAAGAATATTGGCAGGAAATACTCAATTTGGGTCAATTTTGTTTTGTTTTGTTTTGTTTTTTGTTTTTTAACTCCTGGTATGCCCTCTTGTCTTATTCCCAACCAAGAGAAAACTTACAGAAAGTAACTGGTTCTAGTATTTATAAGTCTTTGTGAATTTGAGTGAATCTTGTCTTTGCTAAAGTTGAGATGCTGATTTAATACCTTCTCTCCCAATATCCCACCGGGATGTTGGAGAAAGGAAGTGATATAATATATGTATGAATTTTCTTCAAATAGAGTCAAACATTTTCCAAAGCATTCTAACTTAACCATTAGTGTGGGCCAGGGATAAGGGTTCACCCTGTTGATCATAGTGGGAGAGATGTACTATATGCTAATAAATGCTTAGTGGCCACGGTTTGACCTGCCACATAGGTGATATCTTAGGACAATATTTTTTAATGGGATTATCTCAGGTAGAACTAGAAAAAAAGTAAATTGGAAGGGCTAGTTGTCTGCCTAATATTGAACAATGACTCCCCCGCTTCTTTCCCTTCTTACAACTTCATCTCCCATTATGTCATCATCATCCCAAACAAATTAGCCCACATTTCCTCAACAGGAAACTGATATTGACCACTGTCTGCCCCATATACTCTCACTAAAGCCTTTTTGTATCATCTGCATTGGCAATTTGGAAGTTTAAGCTTCTCTCTACCTTCAGGAATGCCATTTAAATATTCACAACTGTTACGCTTAAAATCACAACATGCGCCTGTAAATCATCACACCCATGAAAAGTCCCCTTCTCTGGTCTTTATTCTGTCATGTAATTAATGACCTTTGCCCTATTGTAAGACAAACTTGGTTTAAATCCAAGCTCTTCTTTTTACAAGCTGTATGTTCATAAGATTTCGACCTCCTGATCACTGATCTTGTCTGTGAGATGCGGCTAATAAGGTATTTTCATAGAGATATTGTAAAGCATAGATAGATAAGCAAATGTCTATACAGCATTTAGTGTCATACCTGATCATGGGAAAGAGCTTTATAGTTGTTAGTTGCCACTGCTCTCGTCATTGATTCTGGTGATGTTTGTTTGTTGAAGAAGCTGTCCCGAGAGCGCTAGTCAGCTCTGAGTTAGAGTGCGTGCTCTGACCTAAAGCAAGGGGGTTTCCTCCAGGGGACTGCAGCAAGGTCTTCAGTCAAGGAAGAGAGGTTCAGCTGCCTGCCAGTGCTGATAGTCAGACACCCTGAGACTATTTTTTTTTTTTTAAGGATGCTTAAGGGCTTTCTTTCTTCCTGGCTCAAGATGTACGGAGGCTTCATCAGGGGCTGAGTTTCTGAATATTCAAGGAGCTGATGAAATGAGCTCTTTCTTAAAGTAGAACTTACAAATAACCCTAGAGATCTCTGCCTACCTTATGAGAGCAGTTCCCAGACCTGCAACAAGACTGCTTTTGGTTCATACTAATTTGCCTGGCCCCAGACTCTCTCTTTGTTAGTATTTAGAGCTTCTCTATTAGATAAATTGCTGCCATCAGAAACTGTTAACCAATCTCCTCCTCCCATTATTTGATTAATCAGTGCTTCTATACCTTATGGAAAACATATTGCCTAATGCCTAGAGAATGTGGATGGCTTCCAACTGGGGGGCCGTTCTCTGTTTCTTCCTGGTTCTTCTGTTCCCTCTATTGCAGTTGCCTATTTGCCAAGGGGCAGTTGTGTTGTTGCTGCCCATATCTGTTTGTGCAAGTTCTATTTGTTATGTAATCACATATTTCAATTAAATGTTTCACGACTGATTTGATATAAGTACAAAAAGAGAGTTTTTGTTTACATACATGTTTTGGAAAGAGTAAGTTTGAGTTGCTGAGAGTGCTGTTGAATCACATGTGGCCATAACAACTCTGAACGCCTTGGGGGTAGAGGGGATCATAAAACTAGAAAGAGTCTGCACTCGGATGGTTTCACAAAAGTATGTACGTTCTCGCTCTGCTTGATAAAAAGCAAACCTGGAGGGACGCCTGGGTGGCTCAGTCGTTAAGCGTCTGCCTTCGGCTCAGGTCATGATCCCAGGGTCCTGGGATCGGGTCCCACATCGGGCTCCTTGCTCAGTTAGGAGCCTGCTTCTCCCTCTCCCTCTGCTGCTCCCCCTGCTTGTGCTCTCTCTTTCTGACAAATAAATAAAAATCTTAAAAAAAAAAAGCAAACCTGGAAATCATTGTAGACGATGCATTGTTTGAGTTGTTCATATAAGAGAGAATATGAACTCTGATCACTGGATCAATTTAAAGTCAATCACAGCAACAAAACTTGGCCTACATCAAAAGCTTAGGAATGGATCCAATTTGTACATTTTAAGTTAAAATAAAAATTTAAGGTATGTATGCATAATTTTTAAGAATTTTCCAATTTCATCAGTATTTTTTATTAATTGATAAACTACCCATTTTGTCACAATGGATAATTACAGAGGGTTTCTACTGTCCAAGGTACCCACTGTGATATATGATGCATCTGCTAGCCACAGCACAAGCTTTTTTGGGAACAATCATGGTGGTGGGTTGTGCAGGTAGATTCAGTCTCTTATCTGGTGTTTGAGCTCATAGTGTGAAGCAGGCACCTAGAGCTAAAGATATAGTCTATGGCCAAAGAAAATATATGTGGCTACCTACCTATATTAACTAATACTATATGGATAATTTTTCATATACTGCTTTATTCAACCTCCAAATAGCCCTTGGGAGATTAGTAATTGTTATCACCATTTTGTAGATGGGGCTGCTGAGGTTCAGAGAAGTTAAATCACTTGGGCCTAGTCCCGCATGAAGTAGAGACAGCTAAGGCGTGTCCTGCACTCCAAATCCTGTGATTTATTCATCAAGACTAATTTACCTATTGATTCGGATGGTGACATCAACTGATCCAATCAGTCCCAAGATCCAGGTCCCAAGAGAACTGACACTGAGCTTTAACCAGCTTCCACTAAACATGATTCTCATATTTTTAAGATTTTGATCAGTTGCTTGCACTAGTTTCAGGCAGATAATTTGATGTAGGCCAAGTTCTAAGCCTGGGCTGCTAAATCAGGGTTTGGGCTTCTAAGTCAGGGATTGGTCAAAGCAGCACAACTGATGAGCCCCCAGTGCCCTCCACTTTTTTTTTATTATTATGTTATGTTAATCACCATACATTACATCATTAATTTTTGATGTAGTGTTCCATGATTTATTGTTTGCGTATAACACCCAGTGCTCCATTCAGTACGTGCTCTCTTTAATACCCATCACTAGGCTAACCCATCCCCCCACCCCCCCCTTTCTAGGAACTGGAGGGTATTATGCTGAGTGAAATAAGTCAACCAGAGAAAGACATGTATCATATGACCTCACTGATATGAGCAATTCTTAATCTCAGGAAACAAACTGAAGATTGCTGGAGTGGTGGGGGGTGGGAGGGATGGGGTGGCTGGGTGATGGACATTGGGGAGGGTATGTGCTATGGTGAGCGCTGTGAATTGTGTAAGACTGTTGAATCACAGACCTGTACCTCTGAAACAAATAATACATTATATGTTAAAAAAAAAAAAAAGATAGGGAGATGAACTCTGAGTGTCCTCCACTTTCCTGTGAACTGTGCTGCAGATGTTCTGTAAGCAAGGGGACACACTAAAACTTTCAAAATGAGCCACCTTAACAAAAGGGAAATGCTTTTGGCAACACATATCATTTGCATTGTTGCAATACCTGCTTGTTTTGGTGTAAGATAAGAATCTGTCAGAATTTCCATTATTCCCCCTATATAATCTATATAATGGGAGTTATTTCGCTAACTCTTTTCCCTCTGGTCTACAATTTGCGACATGGTATTTCAGCTCAGCTAGTATTGCTTTCTCATTAAAATCACTGTTGGCCATTTTGAGTTAGTATTGAATCAAACTCACGTGTTTACTTTTTGTTCTCCAGAATACTTGTGGAAAAGTACAGGAGAAAGTGCCTGGCTTTTGATAAAAGCCAGAGAAAAAGAAAAACACTTTGGTAGTTTGAATGGGTGTTTTGTAAAAATTTTTGTGTGATCCATCATTATTGGAATTACCAGAGGAACTTATTAACCACACACATTTCTGGACTTTACCCCAGATCTACAAAACTAAATGCTGGAGAAATGGAACCTGGGGTCAGTCTGAGAGCCACTGGTTTAAATGAATTATATGGAATAATAAACATCTGTATCAGTTTCCTAGGCTGCTGTAGCAAAGTACCTCAAACTTGGTGGCTTCAAACAGTAAAAGTTTATTCTTGTATAGTTCTGGAGACCAGAAATTTGAAATTAGAGTGTCAGCAGGGTGGTGCTTTCTCTCTGAAGGCTCCAGAGGAGAGAATCTGTTCCATACCTTTCTCTTAGCTTCTGCTACTGCAGTAACCCTTGACGTTCCTGGACTTGCAGGTGAATCACTCCAATCTCTGCATCCGTGTTCACATGGCATTCTTCCTGTGTGTCTGTGTCTCTCCTCTTCTTGGAAGGACGTAAGCCATCTTGGATCAGTGCCCACTCTAGCAAGTATGACCTCATTTTAATTTGATTATATCTGTAAAGACCCTATTTCCAAATAAGGTCACATTCACAGGTACTGGGGATTAGGACTTCAACATATCTTTTTAGGAGAAACAATTCAATCCATAACTACATCCCACACATTTGCTGACAGGTTCTTTATATCAATGGGAACAACACGTATTTTATACTCTAATTGGGAAAATTGAGCAGTACTTATGATTATGAGAAATAAATATTCAACTCAAACTAGAGATACTATTTTTTATTTCATGATAGCCATTTGAAATTCTGAAGCCATTTTTAAAGTGTGTTTTCAGTCATGGGACTTCCTTCATGTAAAGAACTCCTGAATTTCTTACTTTTTAAATAATTTTTCTACTAGCTGGAAAATAATACTGAATTTCTCTTTTTTGTAGCTTATTCGAGAATACCCAGTAGCTTGCCTTGATCCTGTAGTGGTTAGTACTCTGCACTGTGTAATTTATTCTAAAGAAAGACATTATATGTTATTAATTGCATCCGTATTCATCTAAAACTATTCACAAGAAAATGATACATAAGCTTTTGTATTATGACATAAAAATATTTTTTCTTATTATAAATTTTATTTTTTCTCCATTGCTAGGATGTATTTATTAATAACAAATTTTCTGTTCATATTTTTCCCAGCTTTATGGAGACATAATTGACATATAACTTTGTATAAGTTGAAAGTGTACAACATGTTGATTTGATACAATTATATATTGCAAAATGACTACCACCATAGGGTTAGCTAACACATCCATCACATCATATAATTACCATTCTTTTTGTATTGAGAACATTTAAGATTTACCCTCTTAGTAATTTCAACTATAGATGGTATTATTAACTATAATCATCATGTTATATATTAGATCCCCAGTGTACATTTTTCATCCTAGAACTTTTAGTTTGTACCGTTTGATCAACATTTCCTCATTTCCCCCATCCTTCTGCCTGATGGTAAACACCACCATTCTATATTCTCTTTCTCTGCGTTTGGATAAGCCCTCATAGTGGAGGGATTTGTGTTCTAATGGTAGAGATTGGTAAGGGATTTAGACACTACATACAGAGGAGCAATTATTATGGTCAACGTACAGAAAACTATGGGAAAACGTGGCAGGTGGGAGAGGTAAGAAGGTAAGCAAGGAAGGCTTCCTGGAGGGGCTAAATTTTGAGTAGGGGGTTGAAGGAGAAGTAGAAATTTGTCAAATGCAAAGTGTGGGAAATTTGGACCAAAAATCAGCGTGTCTGGAAAACCTCCAGGGGTTTGTGAAGATGGAGGAAAAGGAGGTGGCTAATGATGCTGGGAGATAGAAAGGTTGACAAGGTTGGACCACTAAGAGTGTGTGTGTTTTGGGTGATTTGCCTGTTTTTTTCTGGAACAGAATTTGCTGAAGGTGGAATTCTATTAGAGAAAGAAAGGGTTCCTTCTGGTAAAGTTCTTGCTAAACACTGCATATTATTGCATATTCCTTTCTTGTAGATTGCAACACTCTTTCACTATTAAGGCTCTAAAATAGTCTGTAGAAAGGAAATTTATTTTACTCTAACTTAGCATTTTCCAAACTTCCTTGATAATGAAATTCCATTATGGAGCTGTGAATCTAAGTGTTTCCTGAGCCTGCATCAAAATAGCCTAAGGGGACAGGCAGTCAAAGGGAAGAGGAGGCAGTGATAAACTCAGGAGTAACTCCTGAAGAGTGGTTAAAAAGCAATTTCATAATAGTCTCAAGTGGGAAGCATTATAAGGCTGATCCTCTGAATTAAGAAATAAGGCAGAAGCAGGAGGAATGACAAGAAAAATTATATTAAGGGGTATAAATGATCCTAAGGTTAAGGATTTTTTTTTTTATAAAGAAAATTTTAACTGAAAAACAAATGATTGTAAAGGTAATAGAGATTCATGGGTGAAAATGTTTAAAACAATACAGAAATATATAAAGTAAATCAAAACATGAACTATATTTATTCATCTATATTTATTAAAAAATTTGATCATGCTCTACTCTGTTTCCCAAGTTGCTTTTCACTTAACCATATATTTCAACCATGTTTGTACACAGAGCATTATCACATTGTATTGCCATGCCATAATTCTTTTATCCAATCTTTAAAGATTTTAGAATTATTTCTTATGTTTGATTATTTTAAACAGTGCTGTACTAACTATCCTTATGCATATGTCTTTGATACCTGTGTAACTAGTTTCTAGAAGTGGAAATCCTATTTTGATACAGGGCAGAGATTGCTAGTTGTCTTTAAATATCCATGATTCCCTACTTCTTTAATAACATAACTTTACATTTATTCCTGGCAGCAGTATATCCAACGAAACACCACATTTCCCAGACTCTAGAGTAGCTATGTATGGCTGTGTGACTTGCAATTAATTAAATATGAACTCAAGTGCTATATAATTCTTCTAAGAAGTCTCCTTACTAAGTAAGAGAAGAGCAAACTTCCTTTTGCCCTTCCTCTTTTATATTGGCTGGATTTGAGAATCCTCTTGGATCATGAGGTGGCATGCGAAGGACACAGGGGAGTAGTAAGACTGAAGAACTATGGGTGTCTGATAACTTAAAGCCACCATAGTAGCCTTGGAGGGCTTCCTCTGGGTTTCTTTTACATAAAGAGAATAAAATTTCTATCTTGTTTCAGCTGCTACATTTTTTTTCCTATTACATACCCTCAAATGAGATCCTAACTTAATTGAATCAGATGCACATTGAAAAATTTGAAAATAATATCCAAATGCACTGAAATGGGATTATACCAGCATACACTCTGACCAACAGTGAATGAGATGGCCCAGAAAAAAAATTAAATTTGTTACAAATGATGTGGTCCTTATCATTTTCTTCAGGAGAATTTTAGGGGCTTTTCAGAACTTTTGTTTTAAGCCTCCAAACATACCTAAGTCAACAGTGAAAAGGAAGTAGAGTCATACAAATTTCTAATCGTATCTTGACTTGGTCACTTAAAAGCTATGTGACTGTGACCCTGAGCTAGTTTAGAACTTTTTAGAACCTCAGTTTCCTAATTTGTAAAGTAGAGTTAATAACAGTACCCCTTTGGGTTATAATGAAGAATAAATAAGGTAATGCATGTAGTATACTTAGCATAAACTCTTGTATGAGACACTCAACAAATGTTAGCCATTATTATTTGATAAACAAATTAAATATCTGCTTTTGTAAGCTGTCATGTGGGACACAGTTATGGAACCCAGTGCCTATAAATAAGGAGCTCAATAGACTAACTGGGGTGGGGGAGGGGAAGGGGGAGAAAGCAGCGATCTCCAAAAGGGAACGTACACAATCACAGGAATTAAGGGAGAGGGAGATTACTTCTGTTTAAGAACATGGTGTCCAGAAGGCATCTCAAAGGCTTTGAAGGATGGGGAAAATTCCAATCGGCAGAAACATCAGAGGACTTCATTCTAAACCAGCCAATATGGCAGAAAAAAAAAAAAAAAAAAAGAATGTTGGGACGGGAAGACATGGGTTAACTAGTGAGCCAGGTGGCTGAGGTACAGGGAACATGCAGGGTAGGCAGACTGTGTCAGCAGAAGTATAAGGCCAGATCCTAAAGGATCTGTTCTCATTGAGCAGTTAGAATGGAGACTTAATGCCTTGAGAGTCAATGAAAGACTTTGGTGTGAGTGTAAGGACAGACAGATGAGAGGTGTGCTATGTGAAATTTAACCTGGCATTGGTGTGCACCATGGATTGGACAGAGCTAAGACAGGAGGTGGGGCTTGTAGGTACTGCCCAGTGTTGCATTGTCACAATGGGAACAAATAGGAACATATCCCTGCACAGAACATCCACTGTTACAATTTTTTCTAATTACCATTTGGAGAAACCAAGAGGTAGAACAGCCCTAGGTCTTCCAAGGTTGATAAATGAGTCAATAATGAAACCATTGCAAGTTGCCTTTGATTCCTGTTCCTTATCCCAAGGCAAGTTGGTCTCTTAGCAACACATTTTGAACTTGGCAATACTCAGAGCTCTCTGTGAATGAATAAAGCAAAAACAGAGGGAAATGTGAAAGTTACTTTGCTGTGAGGAAGTGTGTCTCTGGGGGATGTGTACGCTGGGCATGTGCTGTATCCCCAAATTTCACTGGAAGCCAGTGAAATGTACAGTAGGATATCCGGTGTTCAGTGAATAAAAAGCTCCCTTCTCCCTGCAATTGGAAATAGAACATGGTTTTAAAATGCATAAATTAGGCACTTACAGAAAATTACCTATTTTTGTTATTAAAGAAAGGGATAGCTAGGTATGAGAGATGACTTTCCAAAGAAGGCAAAGAATAGCTACAAAGCAAAAATTAAAGCAGAATATCCACTACCTCAGCCTCATTATCTGCCTTGCTACATGCACTTGTTGCATCTTGAGGGTCTGCACTGTGTCTTTTAAAACTGATTCATCTTTTGCTTAAGATTGTGTTATAAACAACTAACTTCTTACTGCTTTTATATTGTCACCCATTCAACACATATTTATTGAAAATTTATGATATAATAAGCATTTTTTTCTAGGCCTTCAAGTGTTGTTCTAAGCATGGATTTCACAGGGTGAGGTTTGTTTTTCATTTACTCTGCTAGCACTGTCAAACGTGATGAAGAGGGGAGAGAGACTGAAGAAAGGCAATGAGGAGGGTCTTCTCACACCTGGCCAGCTAAGGCATTGTCAGAGTTTTCTATAATGCATAATAAGTTATCACAGATTTAGTGGCTTACAACAACACACATTTAGTGTTGCACAGTTTCTGTGTGTTACCTCACATCCCTAAGCCCATGAATGGCTTGACTGGGTTCCTTCCTAGTTTGGTTCAGGGTCTCTCAAAGATTGCAATCAAGGTGTTGGCCGGGTTGCATTCTCTTCTGGAGGTTGGAGTGGAGAAGAATCTGCTTTAAGCTCTCTCAGGTTATTGGCAGAATATTTGTATTTATTTATGTTTGCAGCTATAGTTCTGGGAGATTCAGTATTTTTGTTGGCTATCAGCCAGAGGCTGCTCTCAGCTCTTAGAGGCCTCCCTCAGTTCCTTGCCATGTGGCCTTCTCTGTATGCAATTTACAACCTCTCAGCTCACTTCTCCAAGACCAGTAATACAGAGATAGACTCCAGAACAAGACTGCTAGGAGTGACCTATTTTGCTGTGTTGTATTGGTTAGAAGCAAGTCACAGAGGCATCCCGACACACACTCAAGAGGAAGAGATTATAAAAAGGTGTGAGGACCAGAAGGCAGGGAACAGTGGGGATCATGTTAGAGGCCGTCCACCAGAGAGGGCACTGGAAGACAGATGCTCAAGGCAGGCCAGAATAGAGCTTATTTAATTTTATATCTTCATTGCCTGGTTCACAGTGACTAATGAAGAAAGTAAATCTTTACTGACTGGTTGTGAAGAGTGATGGAGTAAGTATGTAAGGAGAAAGCTTCAGGGATGATTCTGAGATTTCTAGCCAGGGTTCACTGAAAACTGATGCAATTTTCTGGGATGGAAAACAGTGGAAGAAATGTTGAAGGTTAAGGGGATAATACATTAACTTTGAGAGATGGTCCAGGTGAAGAAATCTTCTACAGCAGTTCTTAAACTTCAGTGGCATATGGATCCCTCGGGAATCTAAGTGAAATGATTCTGATTCAGCAGGTGGGGCCTGAGAGTTGTAGTTCTAAGGTCCCAGGTGATCTTGATGGAGTCCAAGAACCACCTTTAAGTAGCAAGGTTCAAGAGCAGAGGACTCGTAATGTTTTTGTTTCTTCAAATGTTTTGTTTTGAAAAGCTATCTTCTTGCACAGTTGTGAGTTGATATCTAATATTTTTCATTTTGTTTATTGCTTTAGACAATAACAAAGGATATGATTTCTAGTATGCTGTCACTATTCATATTTTAAAAGAAAATGTTACATCTCTCTTTTAAATGTATCATACCCCGAACCTATAAACCATAGTGATTTGATCTATTTATATAAAAATCTATATAAAATATAGATCTATATAAAATATACTTGAGGAAGATTTTCTTACATAGTAAAAAAATTATACATTATTGCTTTTTCTCATTGAACCCACATTTCCATTCTACTTTCCCACAGAATTTTATCCTAAAGTGATACGTTTTTCTTTTGAAAGCTTTTATTGATCTATTTGCTTAGTTACCACACAAATGTGCATATAAATTCAAATTTTAAAAAAGATTAGCATTTTTTAATTTGAATTTATAGATTAGGATTTTTTGTATCTATAAAATCTAAATGTTAAAAATTTCTTCTGTATTAAACTACTTGTTACAATTAGTAGACAATTGATCACATAATACCCATAATAGAGATTTCAATAAACACTAAATAGAATTGTATTGGAAATGCATCTTTTAATGAGATAATTGGGGCTGATTTTCTTTTTTAATTAGCTCCACTATTGAGGATAAGAATTACTTATTGTTAGACTGAGGCATGATGCAACATCAGTTCATTGTCACTTCTCTTTTTGTTTTTAATGGCCATGATACTCAGTGCTATGAACACCTTTAAAGATATATGCCAAGAATCATATAATCTATCATCAAACTCATTTTAATGATGTGTTAGTGGCATGTTCATTAAATTCTCCTTCAAATTCATTGAAAGCAAAGAATTGGAAACCACCTGATTAATCTTATGATAGCAAGAATCATAGATGAGAGAATTGCCTTTCTTTTGTAAAAAGAGAAAATGGGGTAGGGGGAGATGGAAGGGCAATAAGCATAATGCTTTCTTAGGCGATGAGTTTTAGGGAAAAGTATTCCCTTGAAACTGTTCATGCCCACATAGCCTTTCAAAAATCTGTGCATAAGAGGGTACAAGTTTTCTAGTTTGAAGACTTGCAGTGGAGAACTGGAAATGGGTGAAGCTCAGGAGAGAGGCTAGGCTGAAAGCAAAGCAAGGGGGACATATAGACAGAAATCCATGCACATTGAAACCTGCATTGCATGGACATCATTAATTCAGAATTTTAGGAGCAGAGTCTGGATCAAAAGAGATTTTGTCCTATGTATGGAAGGAAAGAAAAGTGGCTAGCAAACCCAGGGGCCATATAGGCTTATAAGGACCTGAAAAACGCACAGTACCTTCAAATCCTCTAGGACATCCTAAATCCATGTGTACAGAAGTAATGATGGGTGATTGGTATGTGATTATAAACCACCCTTATCTATTTGCTAGAGTTAGCTCTCTGCTCAGTAACACTTTGTCAGCTTAATTCTAGTTATTCTGTGTACACAGTGTGCCCGAGTTAATGAAACCTCATTACTGGAAAGAAAGTTAGAAAGGAATGAAGGAAGGAGAAAAGAAATTTACCTTGGTCTTTTTACTCAATATGCCTATCATTATTCTACCTTAAGTGGCTAAATCTAAGTGACTTTAGAAGATTCTTTCAACATCAGGTGTTTTGACTCTATGAATCAGTCACATTTTAAAGATACTTAAAATAGAGTGAGTCACACTTTTCCTTTTTGCTTTTATTGTGAACAGATCCTTGGGAAGGCCCATTCAGATATACTTAATTTATTTTCATAGGGAGGCAAGGTGTGAGAAAGGGTGAGAACTTCTATTACCAAAGAGGTGCTGGAACTCTCTTATTTGCTACTTTATCAAATGATTGGTAAGGAAATGTTATAACCAAGGCTGCAAATGGCTGTCTTAGCTGAACAAGTGAAGGAAGACAATTCGAGGGTTATAAGCCACATTCTAAAGCCAAATAACCATTCTCAGAAAGAATGTATTATCTGTCTGTGCCATCCTCAGATCTGTGTTGTGCCTACCTCTGTCATTTCTTTATGCCCTTTGCTTTCCAGGCTATAGAACTTTGCCTGCCCTGTTGGTATCTATCTATGATCAAATACCTTGTGACATTTAAGCTTAAGCAGCAAGATATTCCTGAGAATAACTGCGGTTCAATATTTTCCATAGTACTAATAATAATCTGCTGCCTTCACAAGTATAAAGAGCAACTGATGCGTCATAGAAAAAGTGGACAAGATTGGATTTTCTCAGTACAGATCACAGGGTTAGAAGAGACTTTCCTTTGTTCCTATAAATTCATCCAGCTTTGTTCCCCGCCCCCCCCACACTTATCATGTGAGAGAGTTGAAGGAAGCCTAATAAAGGTTCTAGGTTCTTGCCTACACATTTGCTATATCTCCTCCTCCCACTTCTGTTCTATTTCTCCACTTCTGACCTAATATTCATGTTCACACTTACCAGTTAAATAGGTTAGAGTAGATGCTGACACTCCAAAGCATCAAGTCAGCAGGGAGAATAATCTAGGATCAAAACTCCACTTTGCTGCAGATCTTAAGTATAGAAAGGCAAAGCTGTTTTTGCCTACGTCTTTCATCTTTTCTTCATCTGCCAAAGTGTGCTTGGCATTTCATAGGGGCTTAATTCTTGAAATTGGATGCAAAATTTTGTATGTTTGTGAATTCTTTTCCATAAGAGCTTTCATCAGAGCCCTGAAGAGATAAATTTCTCCTTAAAGGTAAAGAACCACTATATGTTGGGCTTGTTTTTCTCCATGGCATTAAATGATTGGTAGAGTCGCCCTAGTGAAGTGTAGAATTCATGGCACCTCTCATTCCCCAATCTTTGGAGACCTGGGACTTCAGCTAAATAAATACCAAAGTTTGCCCTCTGGTGTGTGTTTTCTTAGAGGAACTTTCCTCTCTACCTCCAGAAAAAAAATCTCAATTGCTTTTTTTCATCAAAAATGTAGTGGAGATCATAAAAACACTTTCAAGATCTGCTATGCAATTGGGAAATTCTGTCCATATAATTTGGTAGTAATTCACTAGTGCTTAACTACCACCGCCTCGCCCAACATTTATTGGTTTTTCACTTTGTGATCAGGAACCATGCTAATAGCCATCAAAAGGAATGAGATCTTGCCATTTGCAACGACGTGGATGGAACTGGAGGGTGTTATGCTGAGTGAAATAAGTCAATCAGAGAAAGACATGTATCACATGACCTCACTGATATGAGGAATTCTTAATCTCAGGAAACAAACTGAGTGTTACTGGAGTGGTTGGGGGTGGGAGGGATGGGATGGCTGGGTGATAGACATTGGGGAGGGTATGTGCTACGGTGAGCGCTGTGAATTGTGCAAGACTGTTGAATCACAGATCTGTACTTCTGAAACAAATAACGCAACATATTTTAAGAAAAAAGAAAAAGAAGAAGATAACAGGAGAGGAAGAAAAGGGGAGTATGTCAGAGGGGGAGACGAACCATGAGAGATGATGGACTCTGAAAAACAAACTGAGGGTTCTAGAGGGGAGGGGGGGAGGGGGATGGGTTATCCTGGTGATGGGTATTGAGGAGGGCACGTTCTGCATGGAGCACTGGGTGTTATGAACAAACAATGAATCATGGAACACTGCACCAAAAACTAATGATGTAATATATGGTGATTAACATAACAATAAAAAAAATTTAAAAAAAAGAAAGTGTTGGCGAAGTGAAGGAAAGGAAACTCTTGTGCACTGTTGGTGGGAACATAAGTTGGTGCAACCACTGTGGAAAAGCGTATGGAAATTTCTCAAAAAATTAAAATTGAAATGTCATATAAAAAAAAAAAAGGAACCATGCTAATCATGCCATGAGCATTATTTTGTTTAATCTTCGTAGTAACCAGTTTAGCTATGCAGTATGGATTATTCCCATTTTGGATATTGTCATTTTGGATAAGGAAACTGTAACACAGAGAGGTAAGGACCTTGTTTATAGTCCTATAGCTAATATGTGATGAAATCCAAACTCATACCCACACAACCTGTTTGTGGAAGCTGAGCTCTAATATATCATACCATTCCTGTCAATTAGGTGACATCCATAATAGTGTGATCAATCCACCAAACAAATGGAAAAGCATAGAGAATTAATCAGAAGCCTGGTCTTGGAGAGAGAGCATTGGGTTGGGGTTTTGGGAATCTGTTTTTTAATATCCCCTTGGTCATCAACTTCTGGAATAATAGTAATACAGTTATTTAATATTTCTGTGCTTTTTTTTACAAAATGGGAAGTTACTATTTAAAATTTTCATTTATCATCACAGTGAAAACAATAGATATATACAACTTTGATAAAGGAAATCATAATGATTATAATAATAACACTAAAATAATGCATCCATAGATTGAGATTAAAGGCCTCAATGCAGAAAGACCCCAGATTTCCTTTGTGTCAAATATCCCCTGGGCATGGCTCTTATTGTCTAGAAGTGAATTCTGATCTTTTCTCCAGGTTCCTCCCATTTCTCTTTCTTCAATCTCTTCCATGCGTTTTCCCTTTTCTCCTCATCCCACTCTCTCCCTCTCCTTCTCTCCTCACCCCCTTTCCTCCCCTTTGCCCCTCCTTTCTTTCCCTCCCCTACTCCCCTGTCTTGGTTTACAAAGACAGCACTGTGTCTGGGAGAGTGTCTAAAGGGTGCAGGGAGAGATGAAAATGAGGCCAAATAAGTTTTAACAAACTCTGTCTCTTTTTGCAGCTGCTGTTTGGAAAGCAGGCTTCCTGCCATTCTTGGGCTGAACCTGCCAAATGCCTTATCCTGGGCTGAGCCCCAGGACCTCAGCCACAGACTACTGTCTATGGCATTTCCAAATGCAGTCCCTCAGCTGTGCTGCAGGCAATAAATATCTCTTTCTGTAATAGGGAAATGGGTCCGTGAAATCTACCCGTTCATCCTTCAGAGCCTCCACTCAGCCACATCTTTATTTTCACCCAAATTGCATTATTGCTCTTTAAGATAGAATCTGGAGACATTTATCAAGTGCTTGTGTGCCAAAGTTCTGGGTATTAGAATATTCTCAAATTCTCCAAGGGAGAAATCAATAGAAAATTGTAGCCAGAGGACTGATTAGCAAGATAATATGGAAGGTATTTTTCTTTCCTAGAGACTGTAGCCAGCTCAAATCACATCATTTAAAATTTCTTAGCCCCTTGCTATTAAAATGTAATTCAGGTCTTAAGGTTTGAAATGTTAGATTTATTTTCCTAACATTGAAGAATAGAACTGGGAGCATTACACAGTGCTAACTTAATGTGGCAGATAAACCAAATGATAATAATATCAATTGTTATTTATGCATACACATTTTGTGTGCCAGAAAACGCATGGAATTTCTCTTTATATTATCTCAATGTCTGAAACAGCTTTGCAAAGAAAGATATTGTTAGCTAACTTTTACAAATAAGGAAAGTGAAACTGTGTTTCGCCAGGTTTTTCTTCTTAATACTCTAAATGTTAAGTCTACATGCTGAAAGTACACATTCTCACACACTGTTGGTAGAAGTGTAAAGGTAGCAGATAATTTTGCAACATGAGTCAAAATTAATTACAAGCATAACATAACCTTTTACCAAAAAAAGAATATACATCTATACTTATGCATGTGTGTGGGTATATATGTACACTCATGATCACAATTTATATCCATTTTTATTTGGGTAAAAGTTATAGAAGGACATACATTGTTACCCCTAAGGAATGATACTGGAAGATTGTGGAAAGAGGTCTTTTGTTTATAGCTTTATGTTAATCTGAACTTTTTTTTAAATATATCATAGCCGTTCTAACAGGTGTGAGGTGGTATCTCCTATGGCTTTTTTTTTTTAACTTTTGATTTATTATGTTTTGCCAAGATCATGTATCACCTTTATACTATTAAAAAACTATTTTTAAATGAAATGAAAATGAGCATAGTCTTTGACTCAGCAATTATATTTTTAGTAATTTATAATAAGGGAATTACTAGGCAATTGTACCAAAAAATGTAAAGAAAGGTTTTAAACATTTGGTGGCCACAATTTGAGTTGTACTTTGTCATTAGAGGAATAGTACAGATGTTCAGTTACATAAAATATGGTGTGTTCATGTAATAGAATACCATAAAGTTATTTTTAAAAATAAATGAACAGTCCCCAGGTCTAGCTGGATTGCAGAGTTCAGTTTATGATGATGAAATAAAACCTAAACCACAAAAAAAAAATAAAAAAATAAAAATAAATAAATAAATGAACAGATATGTGAATATCAACATCAAACTCCCTCCAGCTAATGGCCCACTAGGCACATATCTATAGTTGAACAAATTGGGATTATTTCTCATTTCAGAGAGGGAGAACCTCACCATGGGATATGGTGGGGCACCTCAGTTAGAGGGTATTAGAAATGACTTATCGGGGATTTGGCCTTGTGTCAGTTGGTTTGGGGGAGGGTTTAAGGAAGCAAGGCTTTGCTGTGGTTTGGATGCTGTCAAGCAGTGGAGCAATTCCATGAAGGTGTATCTTAAAGCTTCTCTAGAAGGAAGACAGTAAGCAAGGCTAGATCTATAATTGATAAAGAAGCAGCAGTCACTGATATTAGTCAGGAAAGGGAAATGTCTGGTTATTTTTGTGGTGTCTTGGACAATGTTCATGTTTTTGTTTGTGTTCAGGCTGAGTACAGGTTGTATTATTTCTGTCTTGATCCATCATGGTCACAGAGTGGTTTTGTCTGATGTTGATGTTCTATGAAATTGTTTATATTTAACAAAGAACATCAAGTTCTAGCTGATAGCACTTGGCCAGCTGTCAAATGTCAGAGGCTTCTTTCCTCTCTCTCAAAAGACACTCACAGTATATTCAGTAAAAAAAAAAAAAAAAAAAAGTAAAATATGTTACAGGACAGTAGTCCCATTTTAAAAATATCAACACAAAAGTATGTTCAGAAAGAGATTGGAGTAATATACTTCTTGTTATCAACAATGATTTCATTAAAGAGGGTTAGATTATGGGAGGTTTTGGGTTTTTGTGTGTGTGTATTAGTGTGTTACTTTCTACTTTCTGCATCTCTGCTTTGTTTAAAATTTTTTAAAAATAATTAGCACATATTATTTTTACAATAAAAAAGGCAATTAAAATATTTCTAAATTGAAAATAAAACTGGGATGTCTATCCAAGTAGCATGTGCTTTTTCCTCTCCACCCAGAACTTAACATGATGAATGTATTCTCTTTCCCATCCTGGCTCTCTCCCATGAAAGAATGTAGAGATAAAGCCACATCTTTGATGTTTTAAATATATGGTGGCCACAATTTGAGTTGAACTTTGTCATTAGAGGAATAGGGATAGGGCAGGTGATTTGAGTTTTAATAAACAAGGCAGTCTAACCCTCTTCCATCCCTACTTTCTCTTCCTTCAGGATAAAGAGCTATATACCTATATGAGCTACTATGTGCACATATAATGGGAGGGTCCCAGCCCATCGTCCCAACTTAATTTTTGACAGCCCTCTAGTTCTAAATTTGTCCTGGTTTGGATGACAGGTTACATAGTCATGTGAGGAAAGGCTTTCCAGAGGAAAGATAACTGGGCTGAGTGATTTGACAAACGTGGAAGAGATTAGGTTGGAAGGAAGAGAGTAATTGGGTAGATAGAGCTGTATGTGCAGAGGACTGTGGTGAGTGGGAGTAGGGCACATTTGAGGAGCTGAAAGACCATGATGGCTGGAGCTCAGGAGGAGTTAGGGGAAATGTGGTAAAAGAAAAAGCTGGGAAAAAGATTTGAGAGCTGAGTACATGGGGCTTGTCAACCTGGTTAAGGAATCTGGGCTTTATCTTGAGAGCCATGGAAAGGCACTGACTTGTTTTAAGCAGGGTATGATATGATCAGGTTAGTATTTTAAAATGAATCCTTTATCAGTAGTGAGAAGAGGGACAGTAGGGCTAAGAATTGGTTCATGGTGGCTGTTTAGAAGGTTGTTGCTAAAGGCCAGGTAAGAAGTGATAGTGCCTTGCACTATGGTGCTGGTAGTGGAGATGGTGGTAAAAGGACCAAATGGAGAGATATACGGGAGTTAACATAGCATTCTTTTAAAAATTATAAACTGCATTTATTACTCCAAGTCCTAGAAAAACAGTATACATACAAGAGAACCTAGGGGCAAATAATGAGAATGGCTTATGGGAAACTCAAATTTAGCATTAGCAAAAGTTGATGGGTTGATTCCATCATCATTTTGTCCAGCATGTTATGCCAAACCAAAACTGCCCTTCCTTTCTGCACCTATGTAAGACATCACTAATTGATCATAGCACTTTCTCCTATTAAGCTCTGGCAGGGTAAAGAACCATTTCCAAATCAATGTTCCAAGAAGCCTCTAAGAATTATTCAGGATTATTATGCATGAAAATGTCTATCTGCCACCTTGCTTATTTAGGAGACAAATCATTACATGGATGCTCTTGTTGATTAAACAAGTCCCCTACCCCTTTATCTTTCTCCCCTACACTAGGCCATATGAGCATCTGGATGACAGAGTTGGAAGAGCTCTGTGGACACTGCATTATTTGGATCCAGATGGGTCTACGTTTATCTTATGAAATTAAAATGAGATAAACCAAGGGGAATATTAAGCATATTCATTTTAGATTGAGGACATGTTTACCATTATAATGCACCTTCAGAATTGGCATTTGCCTTACAGGGGAATTTGGTGTTTTTTAATCTTTTTCTCTGCTTAAAAAGATATATTGACTAGGAAAAGAAGGGAGTAGGTGAAGCACCCTACATTTATAGTGTGCTTGTGACTGTCTTATATGCTAATAGGCAAAGTGGGTGGAATGGAATTGCTCTTAAATAAGTAAAAACCTTAGCACTCAATTACCTTAAAAAATGGGCTTAATTTGGAGAGTTTCATATAACATATTTCTGGTCAAATCTCATTTTTTTAAAAAAAACTTCCTTTTTTTTAAATGCTAATGCAAGGCAGAAGAGTTTTGTGCACTAAATAAATAGACCAAGACCAGAAGAGTTTTGTGCACTAAATAAATAGACCAAGTCTTATTGGGGAGGGTCAGAGATCTGGGTTTCTTATATTTTGGAGAACGTGATTTAATCTTCCTATGCTTCCTTCCTTCCTTCCTTCCTTCCTCCCTCCCTCCCTCTCTCTCTCTCTCTCTCTCTCTCTCTCTCTCTCTCTCTTTCTTTCTTTCTTTCTTTCTTTCTTTCTTTCTTTCTTTCTTTCAGAAAAATGGTAATAGTGTCAGCCAGTCACAGTCAAGGGGATGACCCAGCAGGGGGGCACAAAATTTTGCAAATGCTCATCTCTGTCCCAAGAGGAAAAAAAAAAAAAACCCTTCCCATCCACTACATCCACTGAAAGAGACAACTATCCTAGGACTGTTGCTTCTTACAGAAATTGTTTCAGACAGCTCCCTTTTTTTCAGACTCTCTGTCTTTCCTTTGTTGTTTTATTTCCTCTGATTGTACCACTGCAGGGGAAAATAGTTTGTGTAGCAGAGGGGACAGGAGCAAGGACTCTGAAGTCACATAGGCCTCCCAGCAAATTCACATGCTACTATTTATGAACAGTGTGATCTTGATTATTTCACTGGACACTTTGAGTCTTTTTTTTTTCATGTGAAAATGGGGATAGTAATAGTTTTTACCAATTAGAATTGTTCAAGCATTAAATGAAATTGTGCATGTGAAGTGGTAAGCACCAAATGGGCATTAGCAGTTGTTATTATTATTATTATCATTATTTTTTTAACCAGGCTTTACATCCAGCATGGAGCCCCTGATCTCAGGGTTATGAGTTCAGGCCCTGAGCTGAGATCAAGAGTTGGACACAACCGACTGAGCCACCTAGGTGCCCTGCTATTTTTTTTTAATCTGTAGGGGTTTGATACAGCCTGAGGGCCTTATGCATGTGCCAGCTTCCATAGCTGTGCAAGCCGTCCCCCTGGGCACTATAGCATTGGAGGCTACCGCGGAGTTGGTGGTGAGCGGGAGGGAGACAGTGAGGCTGGGGGAGAAAGGGGTACAAAGGGGTAGGCTACAAGAACACCTAAGATCAGGAAGCATCCCATAGCTGAAGCTGTGATTATTGCATCTACCCATCAGAAGGGGTTCTTATCCAAAGTGCAGCGTGAGTGCACTAAGAACTAATAATATGAAATTCTCCTGTAATGCCTAATCACGCTTGAAACATAGTCTGACAAAGAGCTTTTGCCCTTGGCATTTAGAATATTCAAAGGGTTTAATATTAAGAACAACCTTTTTGAACAATAGTGCTTGGACCACTTAAAAGGGAATGTTGCAAATAGCCTGTCTAGTCAGAATGCAAGAAGTGATTTCACTTAACCATTGAGAATGTTAACTCGCTGACCTGCCCATATAGCAGATGGAGTAGCACTTATCTCTACATGCCTGATTAGACAATTGTAGTTATTTTGTTTCTGTCAAATACACCTGGATTCTTAGTAAACACCCTGACTTATGTCTATAGGGACTCAAAATAGAACCAACTTAAAATCAGGATAGAGCTATTTAGGATTCTAGGTGTATATAGAAAAATTAATTGTTTTAGACCTGGAATCATCACAAAATAACCACTTTAAGGTCCTATTTGCCACGGGGTTGCATGGAGCTATATTTAATAGGCACAACCCCTGATTTAAAAGAAGTTATCACCTTCTTGCCAGGACAGGTGGGATAGTTTTAGGGACCAGAGAGCCAGCCTTTAAATCCTGGCTCTGCCCTTTACTAGCTTTCTTATCTCGACAAAATCACTTATCTCTCTGTGCCTCTCTGGCAATTATAAAGGTACCACCTCACAGGGATGTTTTGAAGATTAAATGAGTTAATAAGTGTATAGTGGTTTGCCCTAGATGCAGGCAGGAAGTGGAGGGATGCACTGTCTGTGGAGCATTTGGAAAGAATAATGAAACCAACTAAAAGTCTGGATGCTTTTCATTTTCATATGCCTATAGTTCTAAACGATATCAGTCCTGGAACTGACTGCTCCTTCTACCCTCACCCTTGATTACACTACTGGGGGATGGTATTAAGAGCACCGCTTGGCACAGAGAACCCTCAAAGCATGGTCACTTGCTATTATTTTTCCTTGATGTTCCAGCTCTCATTACCTGCTCAGAATCCTTCAATGACTCCCCACTGACTAGAGAAATGTGGTTGAGATTCAGCCTGCCATTCAAGGCCCTCCTTTGCTGATTTGGGCAGATGTAGTGTTCCATGATTCATTGTTTGTGCATAACACCCAGTGCTCCATGCAATACGTGCCCTCCTTAATACCCATCACCAGGCTAACCCATCCCCCCACCCCCCTCCCCTCTAGAACCCTCAGTTTGTTTCTCAAAGTGAACTGGTGTTCTTTAAGACCTCACCCAAAGGATATCAACTCCAAATTCCTCCACCAAAGTCATTGCTCTTGCTTAGAACTCTCATAATGTTTCATTTCTTTTTTTTTCTGAGGGTTTTCTTTTCTTTCTTTCCACCTTGTTACGTCAATACTTTATCTCTCCCTTTGCACTCTAAATTCCCTGAGACAAAATCTAAGTCAAATTGACCTTTGATTTCTCACAATGCCTTGTACAGCACTTAACTCCTCCTGAATATTAATAAAGACATGTTGAATAAACTAATTCTAGGAACCACTGTGGAGTGAAATCCAAAGCCTGTTTTTGTAAGGAGAAGAGACTCAGATCTTGCCACCATGGTTATTACTCAACAGAAACACTGTACTTGGCAATTAGCCACACTGTATATTTTTTTCAGGCTCTTTCTGGAGATTTAGATATCTGCTAACATGAGATAACTCTATAATATGATATATGAAAACTTGGTGAAAGATGGCCATTCAAGTTATAAATAGTGAATGCCCATTGTATGGATAGCAAGCATGAACTTGAGATGGCCTTAGAGGTCAAAGACATTGTCCTTGCCCCTGGGCAGCTTACAATCTGGTTGGTGAGGAAAAAAAAGGTTATGCTAGAAACTAGGTAACACTTATTAAGCAATGTATAAACATATGTATATAGGTATATTTGCTATGTATGGAGGTATAGTTGCTGAAGAAACGTCCATTTATTTGTGGAGTAAAGAAGTTACCTGAAAGGCTAGTGTCACTCAGCATCCTTTCGGAAGGAGGGCAGAGAGATAGTGTGTTGGCTGTTGTCTGTTCACCCCACTGGGGTCTTCTCTCCACCCTTCTTCCCCCTGCTCTGCGCCCTGGAGCCTGCCTTTGGTGGGAGGTATGGACACTCTACCATCCTCTCAGCTTCCCCTTGTGTTCAGCCAAGGTAGGCACTGGCAAGTGATTGAAGGACTTGAAGAGCAGGGGAGGGTGAGGCTGGGTTGGGTACGGGTCTCCGATTCCTGCCTTTCTCCAGAAGGTCCACATCCTTCCAGGCAGCCCTCTCTCAATACCTAGGCTTTAGCTACTTTGTCAGGGTTCCTGCAACTGCTCTCTCCCCTTCACCCCCTTGAGGGCTAGAAGGGGATATAATTCTTTGTTATTGTAGCCCCAGGAGGCTTCAAGATCCTTCAATGGTGAATTTACCCTAATTCTGCCTAGACCTTGTAAATAGTCCTCCCACTCGACTCCTCAATTACCCAGTGTGAATGGGCCATCTGTTTCTAGCCAAGATCCTGACTAATACAAGTGAGGAGGTTAATGCAACAGTTCAGTTCCAAAAACACCTATTGAATGTCTTTACATGTCTGGCATGGTTCTAAGCATTGGAAACAAAATGACATTAAAACAAAGTCTCTGCCATTAAGGAACTTCTAATCTAGCAGGGAAGACAAAGGTACAGAATGATTTTAAATTGAGAATGGTGTTAGGAGAATGTATTATAACAGGATAATAATGGGGGAGGCACTGAAAGCTAAAACCAGCTGCCTGACATGTTATCATAAAAATATGTTTAGAATCTTTAGAACTAGAAGGATTAATAGCTGTTTATCTGGACCAATGCCTTTATTTTACAGGGGAGGGATTGTAGAGTCCATTGAATTCAAATTACCTGTTCCCACTACTGAGTAGTGAAAAACTGGAGGGAAACCCGAGTATTCTTCCTGCTAGTCCCCTGTCTTCTCTCCCTTTTCCTCTAGACTGTAGATAGCACCAGTTCTAACTTCCACCTCTGTCCCCCCGCCTCTGCGTGGCTTCTTCCTCCTGAACCATTTTTCATTTCAAAGCACTTGAGTACTTGGAGCAAGGAGAGTGAACTTATTGATTTCAATATTCTCATTGTCACAGTCAGAGGGAAAGGTGAAGAGGGCTGAGACATATGGAGGTGAGGTGTGTGGTTAAGGACAGACCACCAATACTAATCCACCCACCACCAGAAGCAATCTGAGTGTCGGCAGGCTTTGAAGTGTTTCCAAGCCTCCTCCCTGTGCTTGTAAGCTTACTGGATGCTGGAGCAGACTGGGCACTAATAAACATCCTGTGTGGGACTGATTCATCCTGTCTTCTATCAGCACCAGAGACAGGCTGAAGTGCACGGTAAAATTTTCCACTAGATATTGTAGGTGAGAGGAAAAGAAGCTTCTTTGTATAAAATGACTTTGAATGTTACAACTTAATTTGCCAGGGAGCTGAAAGATGAGTGTTATTCATACAAGTAACTGAATGACTTGGAGTTAAATATCAGGGTTTGAATAATCACATTAACTTCTATTTATGGAATGATTGCTATGTGGCACACACTACTGAGGTCATGTTAATTAATGTGTTAATTAATTTAATTCTGTGAAGTAGATGTTATGATTCTTATGATTATTGATATTATTATTATTTCCACTTTACAGATGAGGAAACAGAGGTACATAGAGCGGAAGTAACTGGGCCACGTTCACATGTCTTGCAAATGATGGAGCAGTGAGCAGTGATATAACCCAGGTGAGTTTTAATAAACTCACTGACTGACACCAGAGCCAGTCTTGCCCATTATGTTAAGATGTTTATATAAATAGTCATCCAAAAGTTAGTGTGCTTTGTAATTGCTTTTTTGGGGGTTTCCTTTTATTTTCTGGAGTTCCTCCATTTCCACGCAAGAAGGTGAGGGAATTAGGGATAAATATATGACCTCGGGGAGCAGGACCTTCAGCCTAGCACCTCATGAGCTTTTAAGCATCATATCTTACCTCAGTGAGTTCACAAAGTCGACTCAAGAAAGGAGTAACATGAACAGTGTGTGGGGAATAAAAATGTTAGCTCAATATGGAGTCTACAGGTATTCAGGGAATTGAGGCAACAATGCCTGGGTCCTTAGTGAGCTAGCTGGCACAATGGAAGCTCCCTTTATGCTAGGGTGATCAATTGTCCCAACACTGGGATAGAATGGTTTCCTGGGACATGGGACTTTTTATGCTAAAACTGGGAAAGTTCTTGGTTTCAAGATGGTCCCTGACTTATAATGGTTCAACTTATGATCTTAAGACTTTACGGTGGTGCAACCGTGATATGGAGTCAGTAGAAACCATACTTGGAATTTGATGTTTTCCCTGGCTAGTGATAGGTGGTAAGATCCTCTTTCGTGATGCTGAGCTGCTGCAGTGAGCCACATGAAGGTAAGTGACTGATACCCGTATAACCATTCTATACCTATATAACCAGTCTTTCATTTTCAGTACAATATTCAATAAATTACATGAAATATTCAATACTTCATTATAAAATATGCTTTGTGTTAGGTGATTTTACATAACTGTAGGCTGATGAGAGTGTTCTAACCATGTTTAAGGTAGCCTAGGCTGAGCAGTGATGCTCGGTAGGTTAGGTGTCTTAAAGGCATTTTCAATTTATCATATTTTCAACTTACGATGGGTTTATTAGGACATAACACCATCATAAGTTGAGGAAGATCTGTATAGGGATGGATTGATCACCCTACTTTACACACTGTTGGGGCCATTTGAAGATTACTTCTTTCCCAGACCCTGAAATCAACCTTACCTAAATCTGGGTTTCTTATCACATGGCTCACTGACCATCTGCATCCAGGTCACATGGACCCTTGTTAAAAATGCTGATTCCCAGACCTCAGTCCAATCTATGGAAGTGTGATATGTGAGCAGAGTAAGGTTAGAACTTAGGGAATCTGCCCGTTTAAAACAAGCCTGCCAAATGATTCTCATGGGCACAAATATTCCCAAGGTACTGACTCAGTCTATGAGGAAATAAATACATAGCAATTTTATTCTGGCTCTGGATGTATCATTCTCACAGTTTCTCTCTTTTCTTTTCTTTCTTTTTCTTTCTTTCTTTCTTTCTCTTTCTCTTTCTTTCTTTCTTTCTTTCTTTCTTTCTCTCTCTCTCTCTCTCTCTCTCTCTCTCTCTCTCTCTCTCTCCCTTCCTTCCTTCCTTCCTTCCTTCCTTCCTTCCTTCCTTCCTTCCTTCCTTCCTTCCTCCCTTCCTTCCTTCCTTTCAATTTAAATTCCCGTTTGTTAACATATAGTGTAATAGTAGTTTCAGTTGTATAATTTAGTGATTCAACACTGAGAAACAACACCTGGTGCTCATCATAACAAGTGCATGCCATCACATATTTAACCCATCCCCCACCCACTTCCTCTCGCTGCTACTCTTGTTCTGACTTGGCACCTCAGTTCTAGTCAGTATGATCCTGCTCTGTTTTTTTCCATCCCTATTTGGACCACAATTTCAAGAACTGTATTTCTGGTCTCTTCTTCTTACTCTACATCCTAAGGGCTGTCTTGAAACCTTATCCAGCTCCCATTTTCTATAAGACCAATGCCTCACCCTGCCCTCCTGTTGTCCTGAAACTTAGTTTCTCTCCTGAAGTCCCATTACCTGCAGAACTGCAGGCAGTCAACCTCTAGTCTGTTTGCGTCTGGCTTCCCAGTGCCATGGTTGTGTCTTTTAGTAAAGCCATGATTGAGAAGTAAAGCAATTGTTTCCTTAGTGCTCGCAAGAAAATGTCTGTTGTATGGTTAATAGCTTGAAACATTTACATTGGCTTTGAAAACTGGACCCATTGGAACCTGTATCTACCTAAGCAAAAGCACATATATATTTATTTTAGCAGTGAATTTGATCCCAGTTAATGCATAAATAGGACTCCCTGCTCACTGATGTCCCTGTAATCTGGTATCCCACTATTTGCAATTAAGTAGCAGCCCTCTACATCATTCCCTTACATTTGCCCAGAGAACACTTACTCAAGCATCTGTTGTCTTCTAAAGTCTTCCCTGACTTAGCAGGCCGAACTGATTTTTTCCTCTTCCGGGTTCCCCTCTGCAATGACAGACTTCTACAACATCATCTGTAGCAGAGGCTGTTGATAGTGCATCCCATGTCCTCTTGGCTACTTCAACGTTTACCGGCAGCTGTGGTGGGAAGTTACCCCCGCATGCCAATGGCTTCCTACCTCAAGAGCCTGCATCTCTCTGCTTCTCTATCTAAGGGTGTTTTCTAGCTGATAGCACAGAGGTTCCAGACTAGGGAGGAAAAGCAGGATGGAAGATGTAGCTTACCCATTCCTTAGCAGATCAATTCTGAGGTGTGCTGTACATGGTTCCAGACAAGGGCCTGTGGAATTGAGCCCCAGTTGCTCACATAATAACCTGCTTATTTATGATTCTAGGATCACCTTCCAAATAAACTGCATGTACCATGTCTTTGTAATGGAGTCTGCTTTTGGGGAAATCCAAATTAAGGCACCATATTTTACATATTGTTAAATGTAAATATTTGTATGTCTGTCTCCTCTTCTCAAACTAAAAGCTTCTTTACAGATGGTATATGTCTTACATGTCTTTGTATCCTAAGATATAGCCTGATACCTGTAAGCACTCAGTCAATATTTGTGTGTGAATGAATGAGTTTATCTACCTTTCGGTGACATAATAATGTTTCTGAGGTACTATAAAATCTTAAAGTATCTCCAAAAGCAGCCATTGTAGTCCTATAGGAATTTTAATGTAGTAAGATTCTTTTAAAAATTAAAAATCTGGGGGACCTGGGTGGCTCAGATGGTTAAGCGTCTGCCTTCGGCTCAGGTCATGATCCCAGGGTCCTGGGATCGAGTCCCGCATCGGGCTCCCTGCTCCTTGGGAGCCTGCTTCTCCCTCTGCTTCTCTCTCTCTCTCTCTCCCTCTCTCTCTCTCCCTCTGTCTCTCATGAATAAATAAATAAAATCTTTAAAAAAATAAAAATTAAAAATCTACTAAGATTCTGCAGGTATCTTAATATTACCTCTCTTAGTGGATTAACCAGAATACCCCATTGCTTTTATTGAAGAAGATAAGAGAGAATATATTATACATTTCTAATTGTTTTATTTCCTTTTACCTAAACCAGGATAAAATCTGGGTCTCCATGGCATTTAATAAATATTAAGCCTATATTGAAAGCAAGTTTTTTATCTGTAAATGATGACAGTAAGGATGAGTGATATGGGACAACTGTTAATAAATTGAAGACTCTCTTTTTAATGTCTTAGTTAAATACGTTTTTAAAAAATGTATTAGACTCTGAGAAAAATTCAAATGAGTTTATCCTCAAGGGGCTAGTCTTTAAATATCTTCAAGCAGAGGAAGAACTCACTCTAGCAATTGTATGTCATTTTGTTAATATTCTCAGAAAGCTGGCAGTTCTTGAGCAATATTATTAAACCAATAATTTATTCCAATTTTCATCTGGAATCAGTAAGACATTTATCATCAGTGAGCTCTTCCTCCATCATTTAATTTTTTTCCTTCAAAGTTATGCACATTCAGTTGCTTCAGCAGTGAAAAAACACAAAGCCTGTAGAATTATGACTATGTTACTTTGCTTCTAGCTAAAGTACTAGAAAGTACTGAAAGGAAACAATATGAACTATAATAAAGAAAGACGCACTGATTGATCAGGAACAAGTTCTAATGAATATTTATAGTTAAAAATGTAATAATTTCCTATTTATCAGTGTTACTTTACACCAAAGTAAGTGATAACTATATTCATAAGAACAATGAAAAGACCGAGCTAACAAAAGGGTTTTTAAATAATTTATATCAGGAACATTGCTGTCATGAGATATTATTTTTAATAAATCAGTCTAATAATCACATATTATTGAGCTTTTGGGTACTCAATTTTTCATTAAAATATATGATGAGTCAAATATGGAAAAACTTGTTAGTCTTACTACAGCTAAGGTTCTAATCATAAAAGACTTTTTAGGAAGAACATAAATGTTGACAAGGGACTTTTCAATCAACACTAAAAAATAGCAAGAAATTCATTATTTTTATGTAAGATCCAAAAAAGAAAAGGCTAGCATTACAAATACATAATCAGACTTTTAAAAATTAGCTATTAAAGAATGTTATGGTAGATATTTATTGTATCAATTTTGATTAACCTTAACATTGCTCCTTATTATGTTGTAAGCTCCTCAAGAGTAGGACCTTTACATTTCCCTTGGTGAATGTGCATAATAGAATTTCAATTATCTGTTGAACAGATATTTTCCCTTTAAATATTAAAAAAATACATCTTAGAAGGAAATGTGGAAATCCTTGTGAAAGGACAAAAAATAGAAAATAGGACATTGTGATTTATTTCAACAACTCAAACAAACCATCTTCTAAAGCAAACGTATGTCATAGATGTTTGGTTTTTCCCCAAGAAAAATAGATTGTTTTATACTAACAGATGGTAAAGCCTAAACAACAAAAGACACCATATTCCAAAAATCTAGATTTCTCAATAGTTCTAAAGGCAAAATAATAAAAACAACTATTATTTTCAAAAAATTAATTATTATTCTCATTGTAAAGAGCTATAATCTTCATTCTTGCAAAGTAAGTTCCTGAAAAGTTTAAGTCATGTAAGGCTTTGATCTTCATCTTAATCTTCAACCAGGGTGTAATACCAAGAAATGCCCCTCCAGTGATAACTCAATTACTCTACTATGTAGCTGGATAGAAAGTCTTAGTGTAAATTTAGCCTGTGATTTGAGATTCTTGCATCAGGAAGAAAAGTTGACCAGCTGTGAGGGGGACTGGTTTCTAAACCTATATAGTCAGATAATACTTTGCAGGTGTTCTGAGGTTTTTAACTGGAGTTCCCTTTACATGCACCCTTTCATTGTCCATATTCTCAAACAAATTGTTCTTGTCTCATTGAATCTTAAGTATTCATTGCCCCCAGATAAGGGAGAAATACAGAAGAAAAGCAGAGAAATTACTCTGAGTACCAAAAACTAAGGTTTTTGAGTTTCAAGAACCTGGGATTAGTTTCAAAATTTGAGGTTCTGAAAGATTCAGGGTATAAAATTTATGCAATAAACAAAAGACTAGATGAACTGAAATACATTTTATGTTCCCCAGCACACTTAGCTTTAGGGTGAGATTACTACAGTGTGAGTTGGGCTCTCCGGAATAACTAAATTTGAGCAAAGCAATTGATTTTACATAATATCCTTGAGAAAAATGTCTTCCATATTGTAGTGATTTATGGGGATTCGAAAGTTGAATGGTGTTATCAGATCAACTTTGAGCCAGGCTGCTGGTGGCGTTCTATGAGGCTTTGCTTTGTTCAAAATTTCAATAATTTATATAATTATAGAAAGTTTGCCAATGAGGTTTGTGGGATGCCTGAAATTAGGAGAGAGTAGAAATCTTAGAATTAGAAATCACATGGAAGATTTAAAGAAAACCAGCCAGGTAGACAAATAAGATATAAATATACAAGGTAAAGACCTGTGTTTAGAATTTTTTAAAAATCTGCACAAATGAGGGGCTGGCAAGGCCTGCCTGAAAAAATGGTTCTATGAGGAAGACTGGGGGCTCTGATTTCATGCTCAAAATGAAATTGGGTGACATTTTAGCCAGAAAAGATAATGTTTCATTGGCTTGTATTCAAGGGCTTGGGAATGAACTCAATGTTCTCTGCTCTGGTCAAACTATACCTGGTAGAGTGCGTTCAATTCTGATTTTTATCTTCTGCATCGGATATCAATAAACTGTAGGACATCAAGGGTATGTGGCTAGATTTTATATTCAGCAAAAATGTTTCTGAATTCCTCTTATGTGCCAGACACTGTTCTAGGTACTAGGGATACAGTCACAAACAAGAGTTAAACATGGTGGAGTTTCTGGAAAGGGGATAATTAATCTGGAGATTATATGGGGCTCCTTGCTAGCAGACATCTGTTGAACAGCTGACACGTGAAAAAGAATTATTCTGATACTATGTGGCTCCAGGGGGATTAGGCATAAGTTATGAGGATGCAGATTTCAGTTAGAGCATCTGTTCACAAGTGGGGCGTGTGGTTGGAGAGTACCTTGTCATTTTCCAGCAATGCATCTGTCAGGGTGAATGACATAATGCAGAAAACAGCGCAGTACCTGGGCACTTCACAGGTGCTCAGTCAATGGAACAAAATAGTTATACAGGGCTTTTCTTATCTCTTTTAGGAGTATGTGATAGATGATTCTAGAATTCTAGAGAACAGGAACTCTTACCTATAATTTTTTTCCTCTGCGCCCACCACAAGAAAGAAGTGGGTTCAAACCCTAGCTCCTTCACTAATGAGTTGTGTAGCATTGGTGAAATTATCTACTTTCTCTGACCCTCCGTGTCCTCATCTGTAAAGTGGGAATAAACTTATGGCTTTATTCTTATATACACTTATGGCTGGTGGCCTTTAAATATCAAATACATGAATGAGAGATTTGTATCATCTCTAAGACAGTACATTAATAATTATGATATTAAAGAAGGAGCATTTATAGTTCCAGTTCCACTTTTAGTGACAATGAGATTTGACATTACATTTTTCCGGGATT
The DNA here is from genome assembly GCF_003265705.2 of Callorhinus ursinus. Classification (NCBI taxonomy): domain Eukaryota; kingdom Metazoa; phylum Chordata; class Mammalia; order Carnivora; family Otariidae; genus Callorhinus; species Callorhinus ursinus. The sequence continues at coordinate 33,547,443 of NW_027397077.1, read as the reverse complement.
TTTTTTTTTTTTTACCTGTTACTGAAAATCTCAGTCATTCTCTGGACCACATGGATCTTTCTGTCATTTCATAGAATGTCAACATTCATTGGCTTGTGGATTTACTTAGAATTTATAGAAGAACCATAATTTCATTCTCTACATCAGGTAGGGTCCTTTCAAAGCTCAGCTCATTCTATTATAACTTGTATTATTCTGATCCACACAATACATCTTTCTTATTTATGAAGCCATCTTATTTCTAGATGGTTCTCTCTGTTTATCCCTTTTCTTCTCAAAATAAACATTATTATTTTCAACATTCTTCCTAATGACTCTTCTTTCCCCCTAAACTAATTCTGGAAATAATTGGTTATTTCCACTTCTCTCAGAAGCTGAAAAATGTGTCAGTGTTAAATATCCTGACTCCTTTACCATCCTTTGAGGGCTTACTGTGTGCCAGAGCTTTACATACCTTATCTCCTTTAATGCTCCTGACAACTTTCTTGTGTGGGTGTTTTTATTCCCACTTTACAGATGAGGACAGGAGGGTCAGAGAAAGTAGATAATTTCACCAATGCTACACAACTCATTAGTGAAGGAGCTAGGGTTTGAACCCACTGCTTTCTCTTAATCCCACAGTCTACAGACTCCTCATGTCAACCAGAATTTTGGATTGAAACTTAAACATGTCAAAAAGAGAAAGGGAAAACTGGGCTTTGTTTTGAATGGGCGGTTTATCTTTATCAAATAAATTGCGTAGCTCCTTTGTACAATTAACTATAAACAAAGAGATTCAAAAGGCTGATATCTCTCAATGTGTCCTCAGACCTTCAAAGTTAGGTGACTCTCTACCATTCAGAATAGAAAGTTTCTTCCAGAGGTTTCAGGCCAACCTCTGGATTTGGGACAAGGAGTGGCATACTGACTTGCTCAAGACCACCTAGTTGGTTAACCGCACAGAGAAGACTATAAGCCAGGCTTCCAGATTTCCAGACTATGACTATTTCTGGGGAAATTTGAATGAAACATTCATGAACATTTTCCCCTGAATAAAAACTACAAGACACAACAGAAGGGATATATTTTGATAGTTTCAAGCTAAAAAAAAATCTTGATTTAAGATCAAGCAAGTGTTTATAAAGCATTTCTGAACTCCTTGGAGAAAAGTACTTCTAAATAAAAGTTTCATTTGATCATTTTGAAATGTTTATTTTAGGCAAGCATTCTTTTCATAAAATATTTATACGTGCTCTAATACAAACATTCACATTAGTATGTGCTAAAGGTCTGAAATTTACTTAGTCAAAATTATTTGCTTTTCTGGGTCCAACCAGCAGGATTTCCAGAAATCCAAAAGAGATCAAGGGATTTCCTTACAAAGCTTGTTAAAGCATCAGATAGGAATTTGGAAAGGGCAATTCTAAAATAAGTCTCATTTAGAATAAGAACTTCCTTAAGATCTTGACTTGAAGTCTACACTAGCTCAAACACCTGCAAAATGAGCAAATAAGGCATAATTTCCTCAAGACATTATGCCAAAATCTTGCTAAATTCTTTTCACTGCCAAGGACTCAGTTAATGTTTCAAAAAATGAAGCACAGCAAGTTTTAGGAGTTTTTTCTGGATTTCCAGAAGAGAGAATAGATTTGGGAATTGCTGTTATAAAAGCAATATGGAATAAACTTCTGCCTCTATTAGAGGTGATTCTAGAGGTGTCAAAGTCTTATTAATGTTGGCAGCAAACCCTGTGGTAGGTATATTTTGAATGGAAAATAAACCCACATGTTCCTCTGAGCTTATTTTGAATAAATCTCCTGGGAAATCATAAAGAACAAACTCTTCCTATAAAAAGGAAATTTCATTGCTGGAAGTCCCATGATGAAGCAGAAAGAGCATCAGGAGAAGGTAGCAGAGGATTTCTAGGTTCTTCCATCAGATAATGTGTCCTTAGGTAAATCACTTACCTGACCTGGGCCTTAGTTTCTCCTTCTGGAAAAGAAGGGCACTGGGCAATTTCTGAGTTCTCTTTCATCACTGTCCTTTTCTGGAGATTTGGCTGTGTCTTCTTCCCACCCTTCTCATGAATCTGCCTCCCAGAGGCACTATATCCTCACAAGGTACTGCTTCTGTCTGCCCTTGCAAATGGTATTTGTAAGGCAAGAGGCACACACATTAACTTCTCATCCTTTCAATCACTCTTCTTATATATTGGAAACTATCTAGTAAAACTTCCTGTAATAACCTCATCAAAGTTTTTCTTTGCTCTCTTTCAGAAAAGAAAGTGGCAATCACTTAAGAAAACTATGTAAGTCAGGTGTGTAATGTTTGACTTCCTGAAGAAAATCAACTCTTTCAGCTTTGCAGCTAGTTCGTTCTTATGATGCAATAATGACAAGACTAAATGTTAGAGTAGGTTTTGGCAAGGGTTTACAATCTCTTAGCCTTAGTTGGATTTATCAAACATGATTGAAAGTGATGAGGCCCATTTCTTTAAGAGTAGACCATGGCTGAGACTTTTTACTCTGTGGCTACACACATAGAACTAATTAGGTCTTTGGATCCAAATTGACCTAACAAATTGAGTCAGAGGGAAAAAAAACAATTGGTTACATCTTAAAAAATACCATCTGCCAAAAGAGTTAATCTGGTTGTACATCTCAATAAATGCTTTTCAGTTAGTGGATCAAGACTCATTAGCAGCTTGTGAGATCCATGTATTGGCTCATGGACAGCATTAAAAAAAATAAAATAGAGTAGAATAGGAAATGTCAGGGTATATCATGATAATGGTTAGTATCAATTTGCAAAAATTAATTTTATTCATATAGAGAGAACATATATATGCATATACGGTCCTGGTCTCAATGTGAATTTTATTTGTCACTCTAGGTCTGGTTAAGAAAAGGTCAAGTTCCTGGGGACACAAGTTCTAAGATGGAGATTGGTGTGCAGTGGGTTTATTGGGAATTGCAGAAGAGAGACAACATATGTGTCAATGAGAGGGAGGCAAAATTGGGCAGAAGAAGAAACTGAACAGAGATGCAATTACCACAGAGATCTCATTTGATTCCTATGGGGAGCTCTGGAGCTTAGCTGGCCCTGCAGAGTGGATTTAAATTCAGAGGAAAGGGGCGGGGCCTTTGTACCCTCCCTGGCCACCCAGCCAGACACTGGTTGTGGGCTGCTCCCAGGAAAGGGGTGGGCATTACTTTTTGTGAACTGGTGCTCTTTACTGGCTGTTCCAGCAGAGGGATTCTGCTCTGAGCAATCAGCAGCCTGCACAGCTGGAGGAATGAGGGTCTGGCTGCTTAGGGGGACCATCTGGCAGGATGGCCATCTAAGGGGGGCCATCTGCTGGAAGAATGAGTGCCTGGCTGCTGAGGGGGGGCCATCTGATGGGCCCACAGCATCTACTAGGCCACTACCTACATCCAACCTGAATCAGACTACCCCAGCTGCAGCACAGGGGCTCTCAACCCCAGCATTATTGAAATTCAAACCTGGAAAAACTTTGTTGTGGGGGCTCTCCTGTATTGAAGGATGTAATAAGGAGTCTGACTCCACTAACAACTTTCAACCCCATCATTCCTCATTGCTTTGTCCCACATCTGAGCAAGACTTAAGGGAGAAGTAGGATGTTCCTTCCCTTGGTTCTGGTAGGGAAGTTCAAATAGGGCAAACCTAGGATGAGAATCCTTACCCTCACTTCACCTCCTAACTACAATAAAAACCCAAACCATTTTCAGACTGTCTTAGGCACCTGCCCTGCATTCTCCTAGAAGTTTCTTTATGGGAGCAAAAAAACTTTTCATATTCTTTTGGGGTATGTGTGTCTGTGTGTGTGTGCACGCACGTGTGTGTGGCATTATCTGAAACAAAATTTGAACATAGGATATTCAACAGCATCCCCATTTTTTATTTTTTAATTTTATTATTTTATTTTTTTTTACATTTTTTATTGTTGTTAATCACCATACATTACATCATTAGTTTTTGATGGACTGTTCCATGATTCATTGTTTGTGCATAACACCCAGTGCTCCACGCAGAATGTGCCCTCTTTAATACCCATCACCAGGCTAACCCATCCCCCCACCCC